>NC_057809.1:291776052-292025751 GCF_018294505.1 Triticum aestivum
GGGGGTTAAAATAAAGATGACCCTTGAGTCTGCAGAACCCAAGGGAAAGATATATGGTGGTAGGTAGGCAAATGGTAAAACCAAGGTTGGGCCTTGCTGGTGGAGTTTTATTCAAGGTGAACAGTCAAGGGGTTCCCATAACACCCAACCGCGTAAGGAACGCAAAATCAAGGAACATAACACCGGTATGACGGAAACTAGGGCGGCAAGAGTGGAAAAAAACACCAGGCATAAGGCCGAGCCTTCCACCCTTTACCAAGTATATAGATGCATTAAAGTAAATAACAGATAATAATGATATCCCAACAATATCCATGTTCCAACATGGAACAAACTTCAACTTCACCTACAACTAGCAACGCTATAAGAGGGACTGAGCAAAAGCAGTAACATAGCCAAACAACGGTTTGCTAGGAAGGTGGGTTAGAGGGTTGACATGGCAATATGGGAGGCATGATATAGCAAGTGGTAGGTAGCACAACATAGCGATAGAGAGAACAACTAGCAAGCAAAGATAGAAGTGATTTCGAGGGTATGGTCAGCTTGCCTGCAAAGTTCTCAGAGTTGATGAAAGCTTGAACCTCGTTAGCGTACTCAACATGTTCCTCGGTCACGTACTCGTCTCCCGTCTCTACCCAAGGGAAGAATACAAGCAAAGGAACAACAATCAACCACGGTGCAATGCACAAGCAACATGATGCAATACATGGCATGATATGCAATGCATATGCGTGCTCCGGAAAGGAAGAATAATCAAGGCATCAAATTGGAAAACCAAGTATGCCGCTGGAAACAGGAGATGATTTCGGTTGAAATCAATATAAAGATCATCAGAAACGGATGCACAGTTTGCAAATGGCAAGCAAAACAAGAATGGTGCTATTCTGCGATTAATAGCACGATGGCACTTAGAATGCAACAAGAAACTAAGCTACTTCAGTCCAACATAGCAAAAAAGCATATGTCAGTGATGTACAAGAGATGCTTGACAAAACATGAACACTGAGCTACGGCTAAATTACACTAGAACAGGTTCCAACAAGCATGGCAAAAGTGCAAAAGATATCAGCATCACAGACTTAGTGAAAATACTAACATGTCTAAAACAATATCAGGAAGCAATGTTTAGAGTAAGCAAACAATGTGCTACAGGAACATATCATAGAAAACAAAAGCATGGCATGATTCCATTGAATTCATAGAACAAAAGTCCCTTACTGAACATGAGCCAAAAAGGCACCGAAGATATGATGGCACCCATGTAAACATAGCAAGTTTTATTAACAGTTTCACACTTTGCAGAAAACAGAGCATGGCATAAACAGATTTATGATAGAAACTTTGCGAGCTCATGCCACTCACCACAAAGCATTTCATGACAAAACAACCGAACCAACAGCAATATGACATGTTCATGAATCTAACCATGGCAAGAGCAAGTTCATAGGATGCATGGATCAATAGCAACAACCATCGC
Source organism: Triticum aestivum (assembly GCF_018294505.1). NCBI lineage: Eukaryota > Viridiplantae > Streptophyta > Magnoliopsida > Poales > Poaceae > Triticum > Triticum aestivum. The sequence continues at coordinate 291,777,530 of NC_057809.1, forward strand.
AAAATTGATTAACATGTTAACATTATGCCTGGAACATTTTATAGCAAAAGTACAGCAAGAACAATACATGCTATACAACTTCATAATTGCAAACAGAGGCATGGATGGATAGAGCATAACCACATGTTCAAAACATCCTTACTGAAGCATCTCAAAATAAGCATGGATCTCGCTGTAGCATCAAGTTTACATGGCATCAAAATAGCAGCAGGAAAAAGACTTCGCAAAAAACCTAAGTCCCTGGAAATAGCAACATCACGAAGCCTAATTTGCATGCTTGTGCTAGTCACCACATTGATCACGAAAATACAAGACAAGCACTCCTGTAAAGATGGCATGACTTAGTTCAGAACTCATGTAGACCTCAAGCTCATACGATGCACACATCAAATGCAACAAAAATGACAAAACCTCATAAACTGATAAGTACCAGCAGTAAACATTTTAGAGCACCCTTGCATTAGTGAAAATGGCATCCTAACAGACAGTAACATGCATGGAAATTCTTCTAACATGAAGAGCTCAACGAGACGAACATTTCTACATATCATATGCATGATTTGGAGCTATGGTCACCGAGATATGACATGATGAGCAAGTGCATAAAAAAGTATGAATTCGGGGACTTGGTCGTTTTTCCAGGAAAAACAGAGTGAGTGTCGGATAACAAAAAGACGCACATGGCGTGGGATTGGACGGGTGCTCACATTAGGCCACTTGGGCCTAGGCGTCGAAGGGTGCAAGCCGGGGAAGTGGCTGGATCTAGGCCTCGCGTGGGACGCGGCCCACGGGGCCGCGTGCGGCGGCGTGGTCAACGCCAGCGGGTGCTGCGCTCGTCTGCAACCTGCGGAAGAAGAAGACCGGCGGCAGCCGGGTGGCCTCTCCGGTGACGAACTCCGGCGATTGGCGATGCTGCAAGGAAGAGAGGGAGTGAGCCAGGGAGAAAAAGAGGAGAGGGGAAGGAGCAGGGCGCGGGGTGAGGTCCAGCCTGGTGGAGTCGTCGGTGGTGGCTTCGGTGGCCGGCGATGCGAGGCAAGCGCGCCGGATCTGGTGCACCAAAGGACTCCGGACGGGAGGCATGGAGTGGGCGGCGGAGTGGAGGCGAGGAGCCTCGGGCGTGGGGCGTGGCTTCGGGCCCGGTTCGCCCTGAGCGGGCCCGATCTGGGCTCCTTCGGGCCACGGCGGCGGGGAGGAGAGAGGACGTTCGGCGGCGGATGACGTGGCACCGCGGGATTGGAGGAGAGCGGCGGCGGAGGTGACGTGTCGCCCCGGGATTGGTCCGGGCGACGTGGCTGAGGGCGGTAGACATGTGTGGCACGGCGCGGATGCGTCTGGACGCGCGGAGGAGGAGGAGGTTAGGGTTCATCCGCGAAAATTCGGGGAGGGACACATATTTATAGGTAGAGGGAGTTTGGAGTGTCCAAATGAGGTGTAGTTTTCGCCCACACGATCGTGATCCGACGGCGGAGAACATGGAAATGGTTTAGACGGGTTATTAGGCTGTTTTGGAGGGGTGTTGGGCTCCAACGGAAAAGAGGCTTTCGTGGTTACCCGGTTTACCGTTGGAGCATCAAACGACCTCCAAATGGAACAAAATTTGACAGGCGGTCTACCGGTGGTGTACCGAGGCCACTTGGCAAATCTCGGTCCATTCCAAGAATGTTTACCACCCGCTCATGAAAAGAGACAAGCGGGGTGCGCTGGTGCAAGTGGGAGTGCCGGATTGCGAAACGGACAACAGGGAAAATGAACGGATGCATGAGACAAACACATATGCAAATGAGATACACATGATGACATGATATGAAATGCATGACATGAACAAAAGCAAAACGAAGACAAAAACCCAACGATGAAGGGAATCTCATAACTTAAAGCCAAAAATGGCAAGAGTCGGAGTTAGAAATATGGAAAGTTGTATCCGGGGTGTTACACATCATGACTGGCTGAAGCTTCAGATGCAGAGTCTCTTGGTTGATGTCAATTGAATTTGCAACTTAGCCACCAAGAACTCATTTGTTGCACATGAAGCCTGTAGGCGGTCCCGGAAGAGCCTCACAATGCTCTGTCCCAAAGAAGATTTCGTGAAGATGGCTTCACAGAGAACTTCAAGTTTGACTCTAGGCCTCCTCAAAATGCAAGCTGGCATCACACTCCCTCAATTGAAGATTCTGAGCATTCATCCTCGGCTGCAACTGTTGTTGCCCGAGTAGTCGATGAAGAAGACGACACCACTTCACCAACCTTTACTACACTGCATCATGATATTGCGTCAGGCCCGTCTGCACTACCAAACTAAAGCGTCGACCCTGCTCCGACTTTACTCCTGCTGGGAACGAGTAGATACTCTATGTCTTCAAACCTTTTTGGTCAATACTGACAAAAGGGGAAGAAGCATATGAGTTGATAGTCTTCAAGCGGGTCCATATGGGTGGTTGCTTTATTTTTCTAAGTTCCTACAACTCTCGTTTTGAAACTATTTGGCTTTTGAGTTGTAACACTTAAACTCGATGGTCGTCTGCTACCTTTTACTGCTACTTTGTGATGCGATGATAAATTCCGCATTAAGTCATTCTGTAGACGCCCATTTTTCATTATGCATGTCATTATCTTCATTATTCTCATATATGCATGATGAATTGTCTTCGTAAGTTGAAGAGGATCCCCACAAAGTAAAACCTGCCATGTGCATTTGCATTCAAAAGAAAACTACTTATATGCACATCTTCAGGGGGAGCCTTTTGCAACTTATGAAGACAATGCCTTTATCCTTAACTCTCACATACTTTTATCCCCATTGAAAACTTCAACCAGTTTGTCATCAATCACCAAAAAGGGGGAGATTGTAAGTGCATCTAGTGCCCCTAGTTGGTTTTGGAGTATTGACGACAAACTTGGTTGAGGGACTAATGTGTTTGTGAGAATTGCAGGATAACACAGGTAGTAGTCCCTTATTGATTCGGTTTACCTACCAGACATGACCCCTAAAAATGTGTGAAGACAATGGTGGTTTGTGAAGACATTAACAGTGAAGATTATGACATGAGAAGACATTCATGTGAAGACTATGGAGTGCGAAGACATAGTTGTTTTGTAGTTTCCTTTTCTTCTTTGTTGAGTCATAGGAACCACCGTAGTGTTAAGTGGGGTCTAAGTGAACAAAGTCAGAGTGGCTGAAGTGATGCTCAACCAAAAATCCTATGTCTTCGAGCGAACACAATGAGAGCAAATCTTATCCAGAGCTGGATGAGTCAGCTTTACTTGTAGCCCAAGTTAAGCTGCCGCGTGTGCTTGAAATCCGACTGTTGGACACGTGTCGGTTTCTTAATGACCCAGGGTCATTTCGAACAAATCAGGTCGGGTTGCCTCCTGCTATAAATATCCCACCCCCTACACCATAATTTGGTGGCTGCTCAGAGTTAGTGCACAACATTTGTCGTTTGAGAGCAACCCACCTCCGAAGCATTTGAGAGAGAAATCCTTGCGAGGACAAAGCCCAAAACAACCAGAGCCAAAAAGAGTGTTAGGCATCACTGAAGTCTTTCTGTCCGCGTGACCTGAAGACTTGTTACACTTGAGGACTGTGAATCCTCCAGCCGGTTAGGCGTGGCGTTCTGAGCATCCAAGAGCCATTGTGGATCGCCAATGAACGAAGTCTATGAAGGTTTGGAAGTCTACCTTGAAGACTAAGCAGAGTGATTGGGCGAGGACTGGGTGTCCTTAGATCAAGGGGGATAAGGTGAAGACGCAATCTTCTGAGATAAACCTCAGCCCCCCCTAACCAGACGTATAGTTGTCACAGCCATTGGAACTAGTCTACCAAATCCCTATCTTCACCAAGCAATTGGTTCTATCTCCCACTTTCCTTTACTTTACAGTTTGTCTTCATGAAGTCATTGCCTGGTTGTCTAATCTGATTGACTACACTGAGTGAAGACTGTCTACTGTTTGGCTTCATACTGTCTTCCATCCTGATCCATACTACCTAGCTGATGATAGTCTTCATGCTTTCACTTTATTGCTTACTTGACTATGGCTTGTCTAGTGTAGTCTTCCTTCCACTGCATATCAATAGGTTTATTTCTACTGTTTATCTTCAAAGACCTCGTGTTTTGATGACTTTCATAAAAATTGCCTATTCACCCCCCTCTAGTCAATAACTAGCACTTTCAGGTGCCCTGTGGTGGAGATCGTGCTATGTCAACTAGAACTGGGTTACTATCTACTGGGGTTGGGGTTAGAAGGGGTGTGGCTGGTTCTTTGTCGAACTGGGTAGGGGTACAATCTGCGTGAGTCTGGTTTATGTGTGGTGGGGCTGGTTCTTGGGCAAGTACAACCGTGGTTCTATCTGCATCGGCAGGTAGCACGATCTTTTTTGAAGACTGTGTTTTTAATCCCATAGATACTGCCATCACCCCCTCCATTTCAAATGGCTGATAAACAAGAAAAGTAATTGAATGTACATATATTGTAAGATAGACAGGTGCAATGGATAGTAGGGAAGAAAACAGGGCATGAAATAATTCACATTTATGTTGTCTAACCAAATAGAATAGCATGACGTAACATATATGATGGCTAATTAAACTGGATAGCATGACACAATTTCACATGTATGATGGCTAACTAAACAGGTTAGAATGACATACTTCAAAATATGATGACTATGTAAACATGATGACATGATATAACTATAAGATGTGTCTATTAAAGTGGTTGGCATGCCATAATTCACAAACATGCCGTCGATGGAAACATGATGGCATGATATAATTCATAGATATAATGACATAATTCAAAATATGATGACTATGTAAACAGGATGAGATGATATAACTATATTATGTCTTTAGAAAATGGGTTGGCATGCCATAATTTAGATACATGTTGTCTATGTAAACATCATGGCATGATATAATTTAAATATATGATTTATATACTAAGCAAGTGAGCAGAGGGCAATCGCATATATGATGTGTCAACTAAGGAGATGGCATTCAATATTGTGTATATGATGTAAAAACTAAGCATTGCAAGACAACATATGCATGATATGAGTAATATAACCCTGCCAAGTTTGAGCATACACCTCAGGGGGATAATAGGACTGGTCATCTGCCTCTTAATCCTCCTTTGAGGAGCTATCTATAACCAGCAAGATATCTGCTTCAGTAAGTAGCATTGTCTGCTACGAAGACCTTGTTTTTAGTCCAGATTTCTCCATCACCAATTCAAATGGCTAATGCACAGGAAGAGTAGTTGAATATACAAACATTGTCGACAAATGCAATGAGTAATACAAAAAAAGATGGCATGATATAATTCACATATAATGCTTGGCTAAACAACAAGGCATTGCATAATTCACATACATAATGCCTTGCGACAAGATAGCATTGCATAATTCACATATATAATGTCTTGCAACTTGATGGCATTGCAAAATTCACATACATGGTAATTAGACACTAAACAGGTGGCATTCACACAAAGCATGTCTAAACTAAGCAAATGACATGCCAATGCAAGACACCATATGCACGATATGAGCAATATAACCCTGCCAAGTTAGAGCATGCACCTCAGGGGGGAAATAGGACTGGTCATCTGTCTCTGAATCCTCCTCTGTGGAGCTATATGTAACCAGCAAGACATGCGCTTCGTCAGATAACATTGTCTGCTCTGAAGACCTTGTTTCCACTCCAGATTTTCATGACCGTGTCGAATGGATGATGCACAAGAAGAGTAATTGAATGTACTAAATATTTTGACAAATTTAATACGTAATAAAAAATGATGGCATGATATAATTCACATATAAGATGACTGGCTAACCAGGTTGGCATTGCAAAATTCACATATATGATGCCTGACTAAACAAGATGGCATTGCATGATTCACATATACGATAAAGAAACTAAATAGATGGCATTCACACAAAGCATATCTATACTAAGCAGATGACATATGTGATGTATAAAGTAAGCAATGCAAGGCACCATATGCATGATATTACCAACATCAACATGCCAAGTTAGAGTGAAGACCTCAAGGGGTAAATAGGAGTGGTCTTGTCCTTCTGAATCCCCCTCAGAACAGTTATCTTCCTCTTGATTACAATCCGAAATGGGTGGAGGGGGGCTGCCTTTGCGCCCACCATGGAGCTATGTCTGCATGAAATTTTATTGCCATAGAAGGCTCGTCTCTTTTGCTATACATGTTCAGTTCCATTGTGTACAATAACTAACATGCATAGGAATAAAACATAGTGAGATTATGTAAAGAGTGCATGCACAAATCCAGAGTGATAGTAGAAAACTGTGGATAGACCCAAAACCAATGATAGCAGGCAGATAATAGCTTTAGTTAAAAACTAAAGATAATGGCCCCTTTAATTTTTGTTTCACCCAACATGAAACTCATAGTAGACACCCGAGATTAACCAGATAGTAGACAGATAGTATTGATTGCTGCCCCAATATGTACCACACAACCATTTAAAAACTCAAGTTTGAGCATTAGTTTGGACCTAACTCGGAGTCTAATAGGTGAACAGGACGATAAAGTAGCATGTCATCATATTAAGCGATGCATAACATAATCAGACATGAAAGAGTGCGACCTCTCTTGCGGACCCGTGTAGTCCTCAAGGTCATCTACTCAGTTGATGATGGTAATGTAGTTGTTGTGGCTGCCAGCGGCGGTGAAGAAGATCTGAAGTGGCGAAACACAGTCTGGAGGGCGGATCCCTGCTGTGGTGAACCCTTCCATCATTGGAGCAGCTGAGCTGGGGTGGAACACATCGCATCAGGAGCAGAACAAACCACACAAGGTTTTCTTTGACACATATCTGTAATAGAAGTAATTGTGTAAGGGATTGTTTGAATTTGAGGATTCTAACAATGCAGGGATAGGTAATACACATGAATTGGATAGGAATGCACATGCAAAACAAAGAATTTAAAAACACAGGATTTCTGCCAATCTGGGTGTTTGGTTCACAAGAATGGGAAGATCACAGGATGCAAAGAAGCATGGTGAGATTAAGTCAAACCACAAGAAAATGTATGGTTATAATGCTATGATGCTACTACCTCTTAGTCTTGTGCTTCGTTAATAGGAATTTGAAAAGGAGGACAAGTGAATATTAAAATTCCTACGGTTTTTCTTTCAAGGAGACACTAAAGGAACAAATCCTACACTTTTCCTTTGCTCCATTCCTTTGAACCAAATGTATGAATAGTAATACCATAGGAAACTTTCCAATTCCTATGTTTTCCTTCACTTTTCCTTTCAAGCACGGGTGATTCTTGTAGGCATGCTTGAGAAGGGAAAAGCCTACACTCAAAAAATGTTTTTGTGCTACTTCTACTACTTTGGACCCAGACCACTACCCTACTAGCTCAACTCCCAGGCCCATCTACAAATGCACAGCTCAAGCACACATAGATAAATAATGATGGCGTTCAAGAGAGTCCATCACGAATAGGTAAGTTGCTTGGTACCTCACTGCTTGTCATATAGTAGGAGAAACTAATCGTATTTCGCGTTGCTACGTGTGCTCAATGGACAATATATATAACATGTAGAGTAAAAAATAGATGCAACAAGTGTACAACCTCTTTGGCGAAGCCATGTCGATCTCATCGTGATTGGGTTGGTCGGTGAGGATGCTCCGGCTGATTTGGCTGTCGGAGGAGGGGAAGAAGATCTTAGGCGTCTGGAGATGGATCTCGGGGTACTGCTCTGCTGTGATGGAGGGTTTTGTCGTCGGAGCAGCTCCAGTGAGTTGTACAATGGCGAGGCTGAAGCAGGACAAGAGTGACAACGTTAACCTGAGTGGAATTCTAATATCATCTCCAATAGATGACGTAAAATACATAACCACAAAGTGCTAGATGTAAAATACATCAACCACTCATCTCTGAACTTAATTGTCGAAACTGAATTTGACTGTCAAAACTGAATTTTGCTGTCAAAAATGAATTTTACTGTCGAAACGGAATGCACTAGTAGTAGAAAAGCAGTAGCAGCAGAAGCCGCGCCCGGAGTAGCAGTGCGTGCAAGAGCCGAGGCAGCTGGTCATGTAGCAGCATCTCGGGTAGCAGCTGTAGGGGCTCGAGGGAGAGCAGGATATGCTACTCATGCAGCAGTAGCGCGTGCAAGAGCAGGTCAGCAGCGCAAGCAAGAGCAAGAACGAGAGCAGCAACGGAAGCAATAGCAAGAGCAAGAGCAACAACAAGAGGAAGATCAAGAGCAAGAGTAGACCAAGCAGGGGACCTAGAGCAAGAGCAGAGCAGAAGCGCAAGCGAGAGCCAAAGCAGCAGCAGCTCCTACTGATGTGGACGTCGCCGCCGAGGGAGCGACTGTTGGGGAATGTAGCATGCAATTTCAAAAATCTTCCTACGATCACGCAATATCTATCTAGGAGATGCATATCAATGAGAGGGGGAGAGTGTGTCTACGTACCCTTGTAGACCGAAAGCGGAAGGATTATGTTAACGCGGTTGATGTAGTCAAACGTCTTCGTGATCCAACCGATCAAGTACCGAACGTACGGCACCTCCAAGTTCAGCACATGTGCAGCTCGATGATGTCCCTCGAACTCTTTATCTAGCAAAGGGTCGAGGGAGAGTTTCGTAAGCACGATGGCATGGTGATGGTGATGGTGATGTGATCTGCGTAGGGCTTCGCCTAAGCACTACGTGAATATGACCGGAGGAGTAAACCATGGAGAGAGACGCCGACATGGCTTGGAACAATTGGTGTGTCTCCAAGAGGTGCCCTGCCCACATATATAAAGTAGGGAGAGGAGGAGGCCGGCCACCAGGGGCGCGCCAAGGGGGGGGAGTCTTACTAGGACTCCACTCCTAGTAGGATTTGGCCCCCCTTTTTTCCTCCTCATGGAGGGGGAAAGAGGGAAGGGAGAGGGAAGAGGAGAAGGAAAGGAGGGCGCGCCCCCTCCCCTAGTCCAATCCGGACTCCCTATGGGAGGGGGGGGGCGACCACCCCTTGTGGGTTGCCTCCCCTCTCTCCTATGGACCATGTAGGCCCAATATTTCCCTAGGGGGTTCTGGTAACCCCACGGTTCTCCGAAATATACCCAAACCATTCCGAAACCATTCCGGTGTCTGAACTGTTGGAAATATGCCCTAGAGGCAATAATAAAATGATTATTATTATATTTCCTTGTTCATGATAATTGTCTATTATTCATGCTATAATTGTGTTATCCGGAAATCATAATACATGTGTGAATACATAGACCGTAACATGTCCCTAGTGAGCCTCTAGTTAACTAGCTCATTGATCAATAGATAGTCATGGTTTCCTGACTATGGACATTGGATGTCATTGATAACGGGATCACATCATTAGGAGAATGATGTGATGGACAAGACCCAATCATAAGCATAGCACAAGATCGTGTAGTTCGTTTGCTAGAGCTTTTCCAATGTCAAGTATCATTTCCTTAGACCATGAGATCGTGTAACTCCCGGATGCCGTAGGAGTGCTTTGGGTGTACCAAACGTCACAACGTAACTGGGTGACTATAAAGGTATACTACAGGTATCCCCGAAAGTATCTGTTGGGTTGACACGGATCGAGACTGGAATTTGTCACTCCGTATGACGGAGAGGTATCTATGGGCCCACTCGGTAATGCATCATCATAATGAGCTCAACGTGACCAAGTGTTTGGTCACGGGATCATGCATTATGGTACGAGTAAAGTGACTTGCCGGTGACGAGATTGAACGAGGTATTGGGATACCGACGATCGAATCTCGGGTAAGTAACATACCGATTGACAAAGGGAATTGAATACAGGATTGATTGAATCCTCGACATCATGGTTCATACGATGAGATCATCGTGGAACATGTGGGAGCCAACATGGGTATCCAGATCCCGCTATTGGTTATTGACCGGAGAGTCGTCTCGGTCATGTCTGCGTGTCTCCCGAACCCGTAGGGTCTACACACTTAAGGTTCGGTGACGCTAGGCATGTAGAGATATTAGTATGCGGTAACCCGAAAGTTTTTCGGAGTCCCGGATGAGATCCCGGACGTCACGAGGAGTTCCGGAATGGTCCGGAGGTGAAGATTTATATATAGGAAGCCCAGTTTCGGCCATCAGGAAGGTTTCAGGGGTAATCGGTATTGTACCGGGACAACCGGAAGGGTCCCGGGGGTCCACCGGGTGGGGCCACCTATCCCGGAGGGCCCCATGGGCTGAAGTGGGAGGGGAACCAGCCCCTAGTGGGCTGGTGCACCCCGCATGGGCCTCCCCCTGCGCCTAGGGTTGGAAACCCTAGGGGTGGGGGTGCCCCACCTGACTTGGGGGGCAAGTCCCCCCTTGGCCACCGCCCCCTTGGAGATGGGATCTCCTAGGGCCGGCGCCACCCCTAGGGGCCCTATATATAGTGGGGGGAGGGAGTGCAGCTGCACCCAAGTCCCTGGCGCCTCCCTCTCCCCTCGTAACACCTCTCCCTCTCGTTGGAGCTTGGCGAAGCCCTGCCGAGATCACCGCTGCTTCCACCACCACGCCGTCGTGCTGCTGGATCTCCATTAACCTCTCCTTCCTCTTGATGGATCAAGAAGGAGGAGACGTCTTCCCAACCGTACATGTGTTGAACGCGGAGGTGCCGTCCGTTCGGCGCTCGGTCATCGGTGATTTGGATCACGACGAGTACGACTTCATCAACCCCGTTCTCTTGAACGCTTCCGCTCGTGATCTACAAGGGTATGTAGATGCACTCCCCTATCCCTCGTTGCTAGATGAGTCCATAGATTGATCTTGGTGATGCATAGAAAATTTTAAAATTCTGCTACGTTCCCCAACAGTGGTATCAGAGCCAGGTTTATGCGTAGTTTCTATGCACGAGTAGGACACAAGATGTTGTGGGCGTCGATTTTGTCAATTTACTTGCCGTTACTAGTCTTATCTTGATTCGGCGGCATCGTGGGATGAAGCGGCCCAGACCGACCTTACACGTACGCTTACGTGAGACAGGTTCCACTGACTGACATGCACTAGTTGCATAAGGTGGCTAGCGGGTGTTCGTCTCTCCCACTTTAGTCGGATCGGATTCGATGAAAAGGGTCCTTATGAAGGGTAAATAGAAATTGGCATATCACGTTGTGGTTTTGGCGTAGGTAAGAAACGTTCTTACTAAGAAACCTATAGTAGCCACATAAAAAATTTGCAACAACAATTAGAGGATGCCTAACTTGTCTTTGCAGCATGTGCTGTGTGATGTGATATGGCCAAAATGATGTGATGAATGATATATGTGATGTATGAGCTTCATCATGTTCTTGTAATAGGAATCACGACTTGCATGTCGATGAGTATGATAACCGGCAAGAGCCATAGGAGTTGTCTTAATTTATTTATGACATGCGTATCAACATAAACGTCATGTAATTACTTTACTTTGTCGCTAACCGTTAGCCATAGTAGTAGAAGTAATAGTTGACGAGACAACTTCATGAAGACACGATGATGGAGATCATGGTGTCATGCCGGTGACGACGATGATCATGGCGCCCCGAAGATGGAGATCAAAAGGAGCAAAATGATATTGGCCATATCATGTCACTATTTGATTGCATGTGATGTTTATCATGTTTTACATCTTATTTGCTTAGAACGACGATAGCTTAATAAGATGATCCCTCACAATAATTTCAAGAAAGTGTTCCCCCTAACTGTGCACCATTGCGAAGGTTCGTTGTTTCGAAGCACCACGTGATGATTGAGTGTGATAGATTCTAACGTTCGAATACAACGGGTGTAAGCCAGATTTACACACGCAATACACTTAGGTTGACTTGACGAGCCTAGAATGTACAGACATGGCCTCGGAACATGGAAGACCGAAAGGTCGAACATGAGTTGTATAGAAGATATGATCAACATGAAGATGTTCACCGATGATGACTAGTCCGTCTCACGTGATGATCGGACACGGCCTAGTTGACTCGGATCATGTATCACTTAGATGACTAGAGGGATGTCTGTTTGAGTGGGAGTTCATTAAATAATTTGATTAGATGAACTTAATTATCATGAACTTAGTCTAAAAACCTTTGCAAAATGTCTTGTAGATCAAATGGCCAACGCTCATGTCAATCTCAACTTCAACGCGTTCCTAGAGAAAACCAAGCTGAAAGATGATGGCAGCAACTATACGGAATGGGTCCGGAACCTGAGGATCATCCTCATAGCTGCCAAGAAAGCATATGTCCTAGAAGCATCGCTAGGTGAAGCACCCATCCCAGAGAACCAAGACGTTATGAACGCTTGGCAGTCGCGTGCTGATGATTACTCCCTCATTCAGTGCGGCATGCTTTACAGCTTAGAACCGGGGCTCCAAAAGCATTTTGAGCAACACGGAGCATATGAGATGTTCGAAGAGCTGAAAATGGTTTTCCAAGCTCATGCCCGGGTCGAGAGATATGAAGTCCCCGACAAGTTCTACAGTTGTAAGATGGAGGAAAATAGTTCTGTCAGTGAGCACATACTCAAAATGTCTGGGTTGCACAACCGCTTGTCCCAACTGGACATTAACCTCCTAGACGAGGCGGTCATTGACAGAATCCTTCAGTCGCTCCCACCTAGCTACAAGAGCTTTGTGATGAACTACAATATGCAGGGGATGGTGAAAACTATTCCTGAAGTATTTTCAATGCTGAAATTAGTGGAGGTGGAAATCAAAAAGGAACATCAAGTGTTGATGGTCAATAAAACCACTAGTTTCAAGAAAGGCAAGGGTAAGAAGAACTTCAAGAAGGACGGCAAGGGAGTTGCCGCGGCCGGTAAATCAGTTGCCGGGAAGAAGCCAAAGAATGGACCCAAACCTGAGACTGAGTGCTTTTATTGCAAGGGAAAGGGACACTGGAAGCGGAACTGCCCCAAATACTTAGCGGACAAAAAGGCCGGCAACACTAAAGGTATATGTGATATACATGTAATTGATGTGTACCTTACCAGTACTCGTAGTAGCTCCTGGATATTTGATACCGATGCGGTTGCTCATATTTGTAACTCAAAATAGGAGCTGCGGAATAAGCGGAGACTGGCGAAGGACGAGGTGACGATGCGCGTCGGGAATGGTTCCAAGGTCGATGTGATCGCCGTCGGCACGCTACCTCTACATTTACCTACTGGATTAGTTTTAAACCTCAATAATTGTTATTTAGTGCCATCTTTGAGCATGAACATTGTATCTGGATCTCGTTTAATATGAGATGGCTACTCATTTAAATCTGAGAATAATGGTTGTTCTATTTATATGAGAGATATGTTTTATGGTCATGCCCCGCTGGTCAATGGTTTATTCTTAATGAATCTCGAACATGATGTTACACATATTCATAGTGTGAATACCGAAAGATGTAAGATTGATAATGATAGTCCCACATATCTGTGGCACTACTGCCTTGGTCACATCGGTGTCAAACGCATGAAGAAGCTCCATACAGATGGACTTTTGGAGTCTCTTGATTTCGAATCATTTGACACATGCGAACCATGCCTCATGGGTAAAATGACCAAGACTCCGTTCTCCGGAACAATGGATCGAGCAACCAACTTATTGGAAATTATACATACTAATGTGTGAGGTCCAATGAGCGTTGAGGCTCGCGGTGGCTATCGTTATGTTTTCACTCTCACTGATGACTTAAGTAGATATGGGTATGTCTATTTGATGAAACACAAGTCTGAGACCTTTGAAAAGTTCAAGGAATTTCATAATGAGGTAGAGAATCAACGTGACCGAAAGATAAAATTCTTACGATCAGATCGTGGGGGAGAATATTTAAGTCACGAATTTGGTACGCACTTAAGGAAATGCGGAATCGTTTCACAACTCACGCCGCCTGGAACACCTCAGCGTAATGGTGTGTCCGAACGTCGTAATCACAATCTATTGGATATGGTGTGATCTATGATGTCACTCATTGATTTACCGCTATCATTTTCGGGATACACTCTAGAGACAGCTACATTCACTTTAAATAGGGCACCGTCTAAATCCGTTGAGACAACACCATATGAATTATGGTTTGGGAAGAAACCTAACCTGTCGTTTCTAAAAGTTTGGGGATGCGATGCTTATGTCAAGAAACTTCAACCTGAAAAGCTCGAACCCAAGTCAGAAAAATGTATCTTCATAAGATACCCTAAGGAAACCATTGGGTATACCTTCTACCTCAGATCCGAAGGCAAGATCTGTGTTGCCAAGAACGGGTCCTTTCTGGAGAAAGAGTTTCTCTCGAGAGAAGTAAGTGGGAGGAAAGTAGAACTCGATGAAGTACTGCCTCTTGAACCGAAAGTAGTGCAGCTCAGGAAGATGTTCCTGTGGTGCCTGCACCGACTAGAGAGGAAGTTAATGATGATGATCAAGGTACTTCAGATCAAGTAGCTACTGAACTTCGAAGGTCCACAAGGACACGTTCCACACCAGAATGGTATGTCAACCCTGTCCTGGAAATCATGTTGTTAGACAACGGTGAACCTTCAAGCTATGAAGAAGGAATGGCGGGCCCAGATTCCAACAAATGGCTTGAAGCCATGCAATCCGAGATAGGATCCATGTATGAAAACAAAGTATGGACTTTGACAGACTTGCCCGATGATCGGCGAGCGATAGAGAATAAATGGATCTTTAAGAAGAAGACAGACGCGGATGGTAATGTTACCATCTATAAGGCTCGACTTGTCACTAAGGGTTATCGACAAGCTCAAGGGGTTGACTGCGATGAGACCTTCTCACCCGTAGAGAAGCTGAAGTCCGTCCGAATCATGTTAGCAATTACCGCATACTATGATTATGAGATATGGCAAATGGACGTCAAAACGGCATTACTTAACGACTTTCTCAAGGAAGAATTGTATATGATGCAGCTGGAAGGTTTTGTCGATCCTAAGAATACTAACAAGGTATGTAAGCTCCAGCGCTCCATCTATGGGCTGGTGCAAGCATCTCGGAGTTGGAACATTCGCTTTAATGAAATGATCAAAGCGTTTGGGTTTATGCAGACTTATGGAGAAGCCTGCGTTTACAAGAAAGTGAGTGGGAGCTCTGTAGCATTTCTCATATTATATGTGGATGACATACTTTTGATGGGAAATGATATAGAACTTTTGGACAATATTAAGGCATACTTGAATAAGTGTTTTTCAATGAAGGACCTTGGAGAAGCTGCTTACATATTAGGCATCAAGATCTATAGAGATAGATCGAGACGCCTCATAGGTCTTTCACAAAGCACATACCTTGATAAGATATTGAAGAAGTTCAATATGGATTAGTCCAAGAAGGGGTTCTTGCCTGTGTTGTAAGGTGTGAAATTGAGCTCAGCTCAATGTCCGACCACGGCAGAAGATAGAGAAAAGATGAGTGTCGTCCCTTATGCCTCAGCCATAGGGTCTATCATGTATGCCATGTTGTGTACCAGACCTGATGTAAACCTTGCCGTGAGTATGGTAGGAAGGTACCAAAGTAATCCCAGAATGGAACACTGGACAGCGGTCAAGAACATCCTGAAGTACCTGAAAAGGACTAAGGATATGTTTCTCGTATATGGAGGTGACGAGGAGCTCGCCGTAAAGGGTTACGTCGACGCTAGCTTCGACACAAATTTGGATGACTCTAAGTCACAAACTGGATACATATATATTTTGAATGGTGGGGCAGTAAGCTGGTGCAGTTGCAAGCAAAGCGTCGTGGCGGGATCTACATGTGAAGCGGAGTACATGGCAGCCTCGGAGGCAGCGCATGAAGCAATCTGGATGAAGGAGTTCATCACCGACCTATGAGTCATACCCAATGCGTCGGGGCCGATCACTCTCTTCTGTGACAACACTGGAGCTATTGCCCTTGCCAAGGAGCCCAGGTTTCACAAGAAGACCAGGCACATCAAGCGTTGCTTCAACTCCATTCGTGAAAATGTTCAAGATGGAGACATATATATTTGCAAAGTACATACGGATCTGAATGTCGCAGATCCGTTGACTAAACCTCTTCCGCGAGCAAAACATGATCAACACCAGAACTCTATGGGTGTTCGATTCATCACAATGTAACTAGATTATTGACTCTAGTGCAAGTGGGAGACTGTTGGAAATATGCCCTAGAGGCAATAATAAAATGATTAGTATTATATTTCCTTGTTCATGATAATTGTCTATTATTCATGCTATAATTGTGTTATCCGAAAATCATAATACACGTGTGAATACATAGACCATAACATGTCCCTAGTGAGCCTCTAGTTAACTAGCTCGTTGATCAACAGATAGTCATGGTTTCCTCACTATGGACATTGGATGTCATTGATAATGGGATCACATCATTAGGAGAATGATGTGATGGACAAGACCCAATCATAAGCATAGCACAAGATCGTGTAGTTCGTTTGCTAGAGCTTTTCCAATGTCAAGTATCATTTCCTTAGACCATGAGATCGTGTAACTCCCGGATGCCGTAGGAGTGCTTTGGGTGTACCAAACGTCACAACGTAACTGGGTGACTATAAAGGTATACTACAGGTATCCCCGAAAGTATTTGTTGGGTTGACACGGATCGAGACTATAATTTGTCACTCTGTATGACGGAGAGGTATCTATGGGCCCACTCGGTAATGCATCATCATAATGAGCTCATTTTATTATTGCCTCTAGGGCATATTTCCTTCAGTCTCCCACTTGCACTAGAGTCAATAATCTAGTTCACATCGCCATGTGATTTAACCACTAATAGTTCACATCTTTATGTGATTAACACCCATAGTTCACATCGCCATGTGACTAACACCCAAAGAGTACTAAGGTGTGATCATATTTTTCTTGTGAGAGAAGTTTAGTCAACGGATCTGCCACATTCAGATCCGTATGTATTTTGCAAATTTTCTATGTCTACAATGCTCTGCACGGAGCTACTCTAGCTAATTGCTCCCACTTTCAATACGTATCCAGATTGAGGCTCAGAGTCATCTGGATCGATGTAAAAGCTTGCATTGATGTAACTCTTCACGACGAACTCTTTATCACCTCCATAATCGAGAAATATTTGCTTAGTCCTCTATGGATAATTTTGACCGCTGTCTAGTGACCTACTCCTGGATCACTATTGGTACCTCCCTACCAGACCTATGGAAAGGCATACAATAGGTTTGGTACACATCATGGCATACTTTATAGAACCTATGACTGAAGCATAGGGAATGACTGTCATTCTCTCTCTATATTCTGCCGTGGTTGGGTTTTGAGTCTTACTCAACTTCACACCTTGTAACACAGGTAAGAACCCTTTCTTTGACTGATCCATTTTGGACTCCTTCGAAATCTTGTCACGGTATGTGCTTTGTGAAAGTCCTATCAAGCGTATTGATCTATCTCTATAGATCTTGATGCTCAATATATAAGTAGCTTCACCGAGGTCTTTTATTTAAAACAATCTTATTCAAGTATCCTTTTATGCTATCCAGAAATTCTATATCATTCCTGATCAACAATATTTCATCCACATATAATATCAGAAATGCTACAGAGTGCCCACTCACTTTCTTGTAAATACAGGCTTCACCATAAGTTTGTATAAAATCATATGCTTTGATCACCTTATCAAAGCGTATATTCCAACTCCGAGATGCTTGCACCAGTCCATAAATGGATTGCTGGAGCTTGCACACTTTGTTAGCACCTTTAGGATCAACAAAACCTTCTAACTACATCATATACAACTCTTCTTTAAGAATCCATTAAGGAATGCAGTTTTGACATCCATTTGACAGATTTCATAAAATATGGCAATTGCTAACATGATTCGAACAGACTTAAGCATCACTTCGAGTGAGAAAATCTCATCGTAGTCAACACCTTGAACTTGTCGAAAACATTTTGCGACAAGTCGAGCTTTGTAGACAGTAACATTACCATCAGCGTCAGTCTTCTTCTTGAAGATCCATTTTTGCTCTATGGCTCGCCGATCATCGGGCAAGTCAACCAAAGTCCACACTTTGTTCTCATGCATGGATCCTATCTCGGATTTCATGGCTTCAAGCCATTTATCGGAATTTGGGCTCATCATCGCTTCCTCATAGTTCGTAGGTTCATGATGGTCTAGTAGCATGACTTCCAGAATAGTATTACCATACCACTCTGGTGCGGAACATGCTCTGGTTGACCTACGAGGTTCGGTAGTAACTTGATCTGAAGTTTCATGATCATTATTATTAGCTTCCTCTCTAATTGGTGTAGGCATCACGGGAACGGTTTTCTGTGATGAGCTACTTTCCAACTCGATAGAAGGTACAATTACCTCATCAAGTTCTACTTTCCTCCCACTCACTTCTTTCGAGAGAAACTCCTTCTCTAGAAAGGATCCATTCTTAGCAACAAAAATCTTGCCTTCGGATCTGTGATAGAAGGTGTACCCAAAAGTTTCTTTTGGGTATCCTATGAAGATGCACTTCTCTGATTTGGGTTCGAGCTTATCAGTTTGAAACTTTTTCACATAAGCATCGCAACCCCAAACTTTAAGAAATGACAACTTAGGTTTCTTGCCAAACCATAGTTCATACGGTGTCGTATCAATGGATTTAGATGGTTGATACGTCTCCAACGTATCTACTTTTTTCTCACACTTTCCCTCTTGTTTTGGACTCTAATTTGCATGATTTGAATGAAACTAACCCCGGACTAGCGCTGTTTTTAGCAGAACTACCATGGTGTTATTTTTATGCAAAAATAAAAGTTCTCGGAATGGAACAAAACTTTGCGAGGATTTTTTATATCAATAATAAGAATTTCTGGAGCCAAGACCTACTGGAGAGGGACCCCTAGCTGGGCACAACCCACCAGGGCGCTCCCCCCTCTCCTGGCACGCCCAGGTGGGTTGTACCCACCTGGTGGCCCCGCAGACCTCGACCCTGGCACTATAAATTCCTATTTTTAGAGAAAAAATTAGGGAGAAAGAATTATCACGATCCACGAGATAGAGCCGCCACCAAGCCTCATTCTTCCTCGGGAGGGCAGATCTGGAGTCTGTTTGGGGCTCCGGAGAGGGGGATCTTCGTTCTTCATCATCACCAACCCTTCTCCATCGCCAATTCTATGATGCTCCCCACCGAGAGTGAGTAATTCCTTCGTAGGCTCGCAGGTCGGTGAGGAGTTGGATGATATTCATCATGTAATCGAGTTAGTTTTGTTAGGGCCTGATCCCTAGTATCCACTATGTTCTTAGATTGATGTTGCTATGACTTTGCTATGCTTAATGCTTGTCACTTTGGGCCCAGGTGCCATGATTTCAGATATGAACCGTTTACGAATTCATCATTATATCCATGTTCTAGATCCGATCTTGCAAGTTATAGTCACCTACTACGTGTTATGATCTGGCAACCCCGATGTGACAATAACCGTGCCCACTCCCGGTTATGACCGTAGTTTGAGGAGTTCATCTATTCACTATGTGTTAATGCTTTGTTCCGGTTCTCTATTAAAAGGAGGCCTTAATATCCCTTTAGTTTCCAATATGGACCCCGCTGCCATGGGAGGGTAGGACAAAAGATGTCATGCAAGTTCTTTTAATAAAGCACGTATAACTATTTACGGAATACATGCCTACATTATATCGATGAATTCGAGCTAGTGCCGTATCACCCTAGGTTATAACTGTTACATGATGAATATCATCCAACAAGTCACCGATCCAATGCCTACAAACTTTTCCATATTGTTTTCACTAAGTTACTACTACTATCATCACTGTTACACTTGCTACAAAATTACTGCTATCACCGTTACTGTTACTATTGCTTCTATCACTATTGTCAAAACTATCAAACTACTTTGCTACTGATCACTTTGCCGCAGATAATTAATCTCTAGGTGTGGTTGAATTAACAACTCAGCTGCTAATACCTTCAAACATTCTTTGGCTCCCCATGTGTCGAATCTATAAATTTGGGTTGAATACTCTACCCTCGAAAACTGTTGTGATCCCCTATAGTTGTGGGTTATCAACGGTGCCCTATTTAAAGTGAATGGAGCTGTCTCTAATGCATAACCCCAAAATGATAGTGGTAAATCGGTAAGATGCATCATAGATCGCACCATATCTAATAAAGTACGGTTACGATGCTTGGACACACCATTACGTTGTGTTGTTCCAGGTGGCGTGAGTTGGAAACTATTCCACATTGTTTTAAATGAAGGCCAAACTCGTAACTCAAATATTTGCCTCGACGATGAGATCATAGAATCTTTATTTTCTTGTTATGATGATTCTCCACTTCACTCTGAAATTATTTGAACTTTTCAAATGTTTCAGACTTGTGTTTCATCAAGTAGATATACCCATATTTGCTCAAATCATCTGTGTAGGTCAGAAAATAACGATACCTGTCGCGTGCCTCAACACTCATTGGACCGCATACATCGGTATGTATTATTTCCAATAAGTCATTGGCCCACTCCATTGTTCTGGAGAATGGAGTTTTAGTCATCTTGCCCATGAGGCATGGTTCACAAGTATCAAATGATTCATAATCAAGTGATTCCAAAAGCCCATTTGCATGGAGTTTCTTCATGCACTTTACACCAATATGACCTAAACGGCAGTGCCACAAGTAAGTTGCACTATCATTATTAACTTTGCATCTTTTGGCTTCAATATTATGAATATGTGTATCACTACGATCGAGATTCAATAAAAATAGACCAATCATCAAGGGTGCATGACCATAAAAGATATTACTCATAAAAACAGAACAACCATTATTCTCTGATTTAAATGAATAACCATCTCGCATCAAACAAGATCCAGATATAATGTTCATGCTCAACGCTGACACCAAATAACAATTATTCAGGTCTAAAACTAATCCTGAAGGTAGATGTAGAGGTAGCGTGCCGACGGCGATCACATCGACCTTGGAACCATTTCTGATGCGCATCGTAACCTCGTCCTTAGCCAATCTTCGTTGAATCCATAGCCCCTGTTTCGAGTTGCAAATATGAGCGACAGAACTATTATCAAATACCCAGGCGCTACTGTGAGCATTAGTAAGGTACACATCAATAACATGTATATCAAATATACCTTTCACTTTGCCATCCTTCTTATCCGCCAAATACTTGGGGCAGTTCTGCTTCCAGTGACCAGTCCCTTTGCAGTAGACGCACTCAGTTTCAGGCTTAGGTCCAGACTTGGGCTTCTTCCCAGGAGTAGCAACTTGCTTGCTATTCTTCTTGAAGTTCCCCTTCTTCCCTTTGCCCTTTTTCTTGAAACTAGTGGTCTTGTTAACCATCAACACTTGATGCTCCTTGATTTCTACCTCCGCAGCCTTAAGCATTGTGAAGAGCTTGGAAATTGTCTTTTCCATCCCTTGCATATTATAGTTCATCACGAAGCCTTTATAGCTTGGTGGCAGTGATTGAAGAACTCTGTCAATAACACTATCATCCGGAAGATTAACTCCTAGTTGAGTCAAGTGGTTATGGTACCCAGACATTCTGAGTATGTGTTCACTGACAGAACTGTTCTCCTCCATCTTGCAGCTATAGAACTTGTTGCAGACTTCATATCTCTCAACTCGGTTATTTGCTTGAAATATTAACTTCAATTCTTGGAACATCTCATATGCCCCATGACGTTCAAAACGTCTTTGAAGTCCCGATTCTAAGCCGTAAAGCATGTCACACTGAACTATCGAGTAGTCATCAGATTTAGCTTGCCAGACGTTCATAACGTCTAGGGTTGCTCCTGCAGGAGGCCTTGCACCTAGCGGTGCTTCCAGGGCGTAATTCTTCTGTGCAACAATGAGGATAATCCTCAAGTTACAGACCCAGTCCGTGTAGTTTCTACCATCATCTTTCAACTTAGCTTTCTCTAGGAACACATTAAAATTCAAGGGAACGGTAGCACGGGCCATTGATCTACAACAACATAGATATGCAAAAACTATCAGGACTAAGTTCATGATAAATCTAAGTTCAATTAATCATATTACTAAAGAACTCCCACTTAGATAGACATCCCTCTAGTCATCTAAATGATCTCGTGATCCATATCAACTAAACCATGTCCGATCATCACGTGAGATGGAGTAGTTTTCAATGCTGAACATCTCTATGTTGATCATATCTACTATATGATTCACGTTTGACCTTTTGGTCTCAGTGTTCTGAGGCCATATCTGCATATGCTAGGCTCATTAAGTTTAACCTGAGTATTCTGCACATGCAAAACCGTCTTACACCCGTTGTATGTGAACGTGGAGCTTATCACACCCGATCATCACGTGGTGTCTCGGCACGACGAACTATAACAACAGTGCATACTCAGGCAGAACACTTATACCTTGAAATTTAGTGAGGGATCATCTTATAATGCTACTGTCGTACTAAGCAAAATAAGATGCATAAAAGATAAACATCACATGCAATCAAAATATGTGACATGATATGGCCATCATCATCTTGTGCCTTTGATCTCCATGTCCAAAGCACCGTCATGATCTCCATCATCAGCGGCTTGACAGCTTGATCTCCATCTAGCGTCGTTGTCATCTCCCCAACTATTTCTTCTACAACTATCGCTATCGCATAGTGATAAAGTAAAGCAATTACATGGCGATTGCATTTCATACAATAAAGCGACAACCATAAGGCTCCTGCCAGTTGCTGATAACTTCTACAAAACATGATCATCTCATACAATAACTTATATCACATCATGTCTTGACCATATCACATCACAACATGCCCTGCAAAAACAAGTTAGGCATCCTCTACTTTGTTGTTGCAAGTTTTACATGGCTGCTACGGGCTTCTAGTAAGAACAATTCTTACCTACGCATCAAAACCACAACGATGTTTCATCAAGTTTGTTGTTTTAACCTTCAACAAGGACCGGCTGTAGTCAAATTTGATTCAACTAAAGTTGGACAAATAGACACCCGACAACCACCTTTATGCAAAACAAGTTGCATGTCTGTCGGTCGAACCGGTCTCATGAACGTGGTCATGTAAGCTTGGTCCGGGCCGCTTCATCCAACAATACCGCCGAATCAAAATAAGATGTTGGTGGTAAGCGGTATGACTATCATCGCCCACAACTCTTTGTGTTCTACTCGTGCATATCATCTACGCATAGACCTGGCTCTAATGCCACTGTTGGGGAACATAGCATGCGATTTCAAAAAAATTCCTATGATCACGCAAGATCTATCTAGGAGATGCATAGCAACGAGAGGGGGAGAGTGTGTCTACGTACCCTAATAGACCGAAAGCGGAAGCGTTATATTAACGCAGTTGCTGTAGTCAAACGTCTTCGCAATCCAACCTATCAAGTACCGAACGTACGACACCTCCGAGTTCAGCAAACGTTCAGCTCGATGACGCCCTCGAACTCTTAATCCAGCAGAGGGTTGAGGGAGACTTTCGTCAGCACGACGGCGTGGTGACGGTGATGGTGATGTGATCCACGTAGGGCTTCGCCTAAGCACTACGTGAATATGACCGGAGGAGTAAACCGTGGAGAGAGACATCGCACACGGCTTGGAACAATTGGTGTGTCTCCAAGGGGTGCCCTGCCCATGTATATAAAGGAAGGAGAGGAGGAGGCCGGCCACCAGGGGTGTGCCAAGGGGGAGTCCTACTAGGACTCCACTCCAAGTAGGATTCGGCCCCCCTTTTTTCCTTCTCACGGAGGGGGGAAAGAGGGAAGGGAGAGGGAAGAGGAGAAGGAAAGGGGGGCGCGCCCCTCCCCTCGTCCAATTCGTACTCCCTATGGGAGGGGGAGCGGCCACCCCTTGTGGGATGCCTCCCCTCTCCCCTATGGCCCATGTAGGCCCAATATTTCCCCTGGGGGTTCCGGTAGCCCCTCGGTTCTCTGAAATATACCCGAACCATTCTGGTGTCCGAATATCATCATCCAGGGACGGCGACGCCGTGGAGGAAGTGGCCAGCGACGCCGCCATGGAAGGAGCCGCGCCATGTCGGCTCAGGACCGAGCACCGGCAGCACTGTGAGATCGAATCAAGAAGAAAATGCGGCGATTAGTGTAGAACCTCTTTGGTGGCGCAAATTAGGCCTCAACTTCATCCGAAGAATCGGTGATGATGTTGCTCTTCCGGTGGTGCAGGTGAAGATGAGGTGTGGGAATGGAGGTGGCGTGAAAGGCTAGGGGAACTGTAAGTGCATCTAGTGCCAGTTTTGGAGTATTGACAACAAACTTGGTTGAGGGACTAATGTGTTTGTGAGAATTGCAGGATAACACAGGTAGTAGTCCCTTATTGATTCAGTTTACCTACCAGAGATGACCCCTAAAAATATGTGAAGACATTGAAGACAATGGTGGTCTGTGAAGACTTTCACGGTGAAGACTATGACATGAGAATACATTCATGTGAAGACTATGGAGTGCGAAGACATAGTTGTTTCGTAGTTTCCTTTTCTTCTTTGTTGAGTCATAGGAACCACCGTACTGTTAAGTGGGGTCCAAGTGAACAAAGTCAGAGTGACTGATGTGATGCTCAACCAAATCCTATGTCTTCGAGGGAAGACAATGCGAGCAAATCTTATCCACAGCTGGATGAGTTAGCTTTACATGTAGCCCAAGTCAAGCCGTCGCGTGTGTTTGAAATCTGACCGTTGGACACGTGTCAGTTCCTTAGTGGCCTAGGGTCATTCCAGACAAATCAGGTCGGGTTGCCTCCTGGCTATAAATAGCCCACCCCTACACCATAAATTGGTGGCTGCTTAGAGTTAGTTCACGGCTTTTGTCGTTTGAGAGCAACCCACCTCTGAACCATTTAAGAGAGACATCTTTGCGAGGACAAAGCCCTAAACACCCAGAGCCAAAGAGTATTAGGAATCACTGAAGTCTTTCTGTCCGCGTGACCTGAAGACTTGTTACACTTGAGGACTGTGAATCCTCCAGCCGGTTGGGCGTCGCGTTCTGAGCATCCAAGAGTCATTGTGGATCGCCGGTGAATGAAGTCTGTGAAGGTTTGGAAGTCTAGTTTGAAGACTTACTAGAGTGATTGGGCGAGGACTGGGTGTCCTTAGCTCAAGGGGAATAAGGTGAAGAAGCGGTCTTCTGAGTTAAATCTCAGCCTCCCTAACCAGACGTACAGTTGTCACAACAACTGGAACTGGTCTACCAAATCCTTGTCTTCACCAAGCAACTGGTTCTATCCTTCACTTTCCTTTACTTTAAAGTTTGTCTTCATGAAGTCACTGTTTGCCTGTATAATCTGATTAACTTCACCGAGTGAAGACTGTTTACTGTTTGGCTTCATGTTGTCTTCCATCCCGATCCTTACTACCTAGTTGCTCATAGTCTTCGTGCTTTCACTTCATTGCAATCTTGACTATGGCTTGTCTAGTGTAGTCTACCTTCCGCTGTGTATCAATAGGTTCATTTCTATTGTTTGTCTTCAAAGACATCGTGTTTTGAAGACTTTCGTAAAAATCGCCTATTCACCCCCTCTAGTCGATAACTAGCACTTTCAATTGGTATCAGAGCAAGGTGATCCCTTGTTCTGTGTGATTCGGTTTAACCACATGGAGTTTTAGCTATGTCGACTGCAGGGATAATCAAAGTCTCCGCGGTGTGCCCTGTCTTCGATGGCACAGATTACCCCTACTAGAAGAACAAGATGCGCATGCATCTTGAAGCCATTGACGTCGACCTCTGGTATGTCGTCAAGAATGGAGTTCCCAAGGTCGGTGAAGGTGTCACCGTTGCTGATGTCAAGAGGTTCATTCAACTAGATTCGATTGCCAAGAACATCATCTATGGTCATCTGACCAAAGGACAATATGGCCGTGTGAGTGCTCTAGAAACTACAAAGCTAGTCTGGGACTAGCTCTCCAAGGTCAACAAAGGCGTCTCAACCCAGAGAGGTGTTGGGGAACGTGGT
Organism: Triticum aestivum; assembly: GCF_018294505.1. Classification (NCBI taxonomy): domain Eukaryota; kingdom Viridiplantae; phylum Streptophyta; class Magnoliopsida; order Poales; family Poaceae; genus Triticum; species Triticum aestivum. The sequence goes on from NC_057809.1 coordinate 291,803,475, forward strand.
AATTTCAAAAATTTCCTACGCACACGCAAGATCAGGTGATGCATAGCAACGAGAGGGGAGAGTGTGATCTACGTACCCTTGTAGACCGACATCGGAAGCGTTAGCACAACGCGGTTGATGTAGTCGTACGTCTTCACGGCCCGACCGATCAAGTACCGAAACTACGGCACCTCCGAGTTCTAGCACACGTTCAGCTCGATGACGATCCCTGGACTCCGATCCAGCAAAGTGTCGGGGAAGAGTTCCGTCAGCACGACGGCGTGGTGACGATCTTGATGTACTACTGTCGCAGGGCTTCGCCTAAGCACCGCTACATTATTATCGAGTACTATGGTGGAAGGGGGCACCACACACGGTTAAGAATATGATCACACGGATCAACTTGTGTGTCTATGGGGTGCCCCCTGCCCCCGTATATAAAGGAGCAAGGGGGAGGCCGGCCGGCCCTTGTGGGCGCGTCAAGGAGGAGTAGGATTCCTACTCCTAGTTGGAGTAGGTTTCCACCTTTCCTAGTCCAACTAGGAGAAGGGGGGAAAGGGGGGAAGAGGGGAAGGAAGGGAGAGAGGGGCCGCGCCCCAAATCCCTTGTCCAATTCGGACTGGGCTTGGGAGGGGCGCGCGCCACCTCCTGGTCCTTCCCACTAAGGCCCATTAAGGCCCATTGCTTCTTCCTCGTATTCCCGTAACTCCCCGGTACCTCCGAAAATACCCGAATCACTCGGAACCTTTCCGATGTCCGAATATAGTCGTCCAATATATCGATCTTTACGTCTCGACCATTTCGAGACTCCTCATCATGTCCCCGATCTCATCTGGGTCTCTGAACTCCTTCGGTACATCAAAACTCATAAACTCATAATATAACTGTCATCGAAACCTCAAGCGTGCGGACCCTACGGGTTCGAGAACAAGTAGACATGACCGAGACACATCTCCGGTCAATAACCAATAGCGGAACCTGGATGATCATATTGGCTCCTACATATTCTACAAAGATCTTTATCGGTCAGACCGCATAACAACATACGTTGTTCCCTTTGTCATCGGTATGTTACTTGCCCGAGATTTGATCGTTGGTATCTCAATACCTAGTTCAATCTCGTTACCGGCAAGTCTCTTTACTCATTCCGTAATACATCATCTCACAACTAACTCATTAGTTGCAATGCTTGCAAGGCTTATGTGATGTGCATTACCGAGAGGGCCCAGAGATACCTCTCCGACAATTGGAGTGACAAATCCTAATCTCGAAATACGCCAACCCAACATGTACCTTTGGAGACACCTGTAGAGCTCCTTTATAATCACCCAGTTACGTTGTAACGTTTGGTAGCACACAAAGTGTTCCTCTGGTAAACGGGAGTTGCATAATCTCATAGTCATAGGAACATGTATAAGTCATGAAGAAAGCAATAGCAACATACTAAACGATCGGGTGCTAAGCTAATGGAATGGGTCATGTCAATCACATCATTCTCCTAATGATGTGATCCCGTTAATCAAATAACAACTCTTTTGTTTATGGTTAGGAAACATAACCATCTTCGATTAACGAGCTAGTCAAGTAGAGGCATACTAGTGACACTCTGTTTGTCTATGTATTCACACATGTATTATGTTTCCGGTTAATACAATTCTAGCATGAATAATAAACATTTATCATGAAATAAGGAAATAAATAATAACTTTATTATTGCCTCTAGGGCATATTTCCTTCAAGAGGCTCAAGGATTGATGTTCTTCGCAACCTCTTCAACCGCTTCAAGAGAAACGACAATGAGAATGTCTAGCTCACATTTGATCGCCTCATTGATATCACAAATGAGCTTCGCGCGCTTGGCGCCACTAAGATCACCAAGCACGAAATCGTCAAGAAGCTTTTGAGATCACTCGACGGCTCATTCGACACCCTGGCCCTGATGATTCAAGAACGTCCTGACTTCAAGACTCTCGATCCGTCTGACATACTTGAGAGACTCAACACACATGATTTCCAGTTATCTGAGAAGAGAGACATCTATGGCCCCAACAATGGCTGAACCCGGACTTTGAATGCAAAGGTTGTGTCCTCATCTGAAGAAGAATCTGACTGCAGTTCTGGGGATCCTGAAGACATTGGAAGGGAACTAGGTATGTTCGTGAAGAACTTCCAGAAGTTCTCCAAGAAGAAAGGCTTCAGAAAGTCTTCAAGATCCAGCTCAAGAAATAATGAAGCTTACTCTCGTGACTACAAGAAGAGAACATGCCACAAATGCAAGAAACCTGGTAACTACATCTCTGAGTATCCTCAATGGTACAATGAGACCAAGAAGAAGAGGAAGAGAAAAGAATATGATTCTGATGACAAGAAGAAGAAGAAATCCTCGAAGTCTTCTTCAAAGTCTTCATCAAAGCCTTCATCATATAAGAAGAGCTCATCAAGCAAGGCTCGTGCGTTTGTTGGCAAGGAAATGGATTCGGAGGAGGAGTCTCCTTCTGAGGAGGCGGTGGTGGAGTCGGAGGAGGAGTCCGATTCAGGTGTGGCAAGACTGGCTCTAGCTTCAGCCTATGTCGCCAAGTCCATATTCAACACTGAAGACAATGACGTCGTCACCAACACTGATGCTGATGATGAGAATGACTCTGCTCCCACCTACTGCTTCATGGCACGTGGTGCCAAGGTAAACTCACGCGATGCTTACTTTCAAACATCTAGTGAAGATGACTCTGAATGTGAATCTAAACCTAGCTACAAAACATTTGCTAAAATTGTAACAGAACAACAAAATGCTATGGAACACATTCAAAAGTTGCTAGACAAAAGCGATGACCTATTGGACATGGAAATGACTCGAACCCAGTCCTTAATTGAAGACATTAAAAATCTTCATGTTAAGTACAAAGAACTTGAAAGTCGTAATGAAACACTCTCAGCTACTCATGAGAAGCTTTCCTATGATTATCTTCAAAGGAAGCAAGAACTTGAGAACCTGAGAGCGTCCCATGAAGATCTTCAAAAGGAGAATGAGTCACTTCGCGCTCAACAGATCAGTACCGCTCAGGAAGACTTTGAGCCACCATGTTTAAAATGTCTTGAGCGTGATAATGTTGTCTCTGTTGCTGAATGTTCAACTGCTGCTACTGTTGCTATGTCTTCAACTGCCGATGTGGAAACTAACCCCTCTTCCGAGGATACCACTACTATTGCTGATGAGAATGCTAGGTTGAAGACATTGCTTGAAACAGGGATGTACAAAAGCCTCAAAGGGCATCTGTAGCGACCAGACCTCAAACAGTCTGATCTCTGTGCTCAGGTGTCATCCCTGGATCAGTAATGCTGACACCACACAGTACTCGGAGGATTTATAGCAGAGTAGCAATCACACACTTATTACAGCGAGTGTCTCAAAAGAGAACTTATTACAATAAGTATGGCTTAAGGCCATCTAATAACGATAACAGCGGAAGGCTTGGAAGATAAGTGAGTCCATCAACTCCAACGGCATCACTGAGTATAGGACCACGACCTAAGAACTCCTTAATCGTCGTCTGAAAAGTCTGCAACATTAACGTTGCAGCCCAAAAACGGGTCAGCACATGGAATATGTTGGCAAGGTAACACATAGAGAGTAATGGAATGAAACAACTATACTATATGCAGATTTGGCTGGTGGAAAGCTCTATGGTTACAGTTTTGCGTAAAGCCAATTTTTCCCTACTTCAAAGGAATAAAATTTAATTACTATCATGGTGGTTGTTAAACATTGAGAATGGTTGACAGCATTCTCAATCCCAATTAAGCATCATCATTAAACATAACCCAACAAAATTAATTTAGAGTAACATGTTGAGATTCGCAGGAAAATCCAAGTACTAGATACTCAAGATATCCATAACCGGGGACACGGCTAACCATGATTAGTTTATTACACTCTGCAGAGGTTTGCGCACTTTTCCCCACAAGACTCGATCGCCTCCGTTTGGTTTCTCGCACTACATGGTGTTTGAGAAGACGGATGATCGAGACATAGTCTTTCAGAAGCGCTAGTACCTTACGATCGGGTAGACCGTACCACCTACATCCCCTACATCTGCTAGTCTACCACTTTAAGAGTTCGCACAACTTAGTCAACTATGCTAGAGCCCATAATAGCTTGTGGCTATACACGGAAGTTTCTAGTATGAATAGTCTCATGATCCCTTTGAGCCTGGGTGGCGGTCCAAAAGAAAACAGGCAAGTCCTGGAATACCCAGGTGCCTCAATCCACCCAGATGTGTGTTTAAGTTGCCACCTTAGATAAACCATTAATTAACAATCTCACATATGTCATGGATATCACTCACCCAATCCACGTCTACTAGCATAGCATGGCAATATAAGCAAATGTAGAAGTAACTCCCAAAGGTTTGATAATAAACAGGTAATAGGTACTATCTCATCTACTTCCCATCCCACAATTTAATTAGATCCTAATCATGCAATGTGTGAGGATTGATCTAATGCAATAAAACTAGGTAGTAGAAAAGGTATGATCAAAGTGTTACTTGCCTTGCTAATGATCTGCGAAACCTAACGATTCGAAGAAACACGCGGCGCACTCCGGGTATTCTATCACAGACAAACAAACAAGCATACAATAAGTACTCATCTAATGCACGGGTAAAACTCAAATAAGAGATCTAACCAGAAGGTTCAACTTAAGAACTCCGGTTGGCAAAAAGAATCAAATCGAATGAAGCAACAAAAGACGAACGACGAAAGAAAACAACTTCGTTCTAGTAATCTGGATCTAGGGCAAATTTTACAGTAGCAAAATCTTGTTTAAGTTGGTTAAACGGATAGAGGGTTTCGAGACGAATCCCTAGGCGCTTGAATCGCCTGATTCCGATAAACGAGGGAAAAGTTAAACTAAAATGAAAATCGGATCAGGAATCGCGATCAGAAAAATCGCGGATTTAATCCGAGAAAAAGAAAAACGACGAACGACATATTTTTTTCCTCCTTTTTTCGGCACAAAAAACGAGGCGCGATGAACCTCGGGCGGTAGGATCGTCGGTGGCGGCGGCAGTGGCTCCGGCGGCGCACGCGGATCGAGGTGGGGCTGATGGGCTGGGGCGGCTCGGGGCGGCGCTATTTAAAGGCTGCCCCCGGGCGGTGTCCTGCTCGGGTACGGCCCGAAGTCGGTTCGTTTTTTTAATTATTCCGCTCGGAAGAAAAATAAAAAGAAAAACTAAACGGACTCCAAAAATTCCGAAATAAATTTTCACGGGCTTCTAAAATCAAGCCGCACAAGGTAAACATTTATTTGGAACCTAAATGAAATTTTGAAAAATGCACTTTTTTCATAAATTCAAATAAAACACCAAAAAACTCCGAAATAAAATCTTATTTGATTTTATTATTAAATCCTCAATATTTCTTTATTTTGGGAAAGTCATTTTATTCCCTCTCTCATATTTTTGTAGTAGAAATAATTGATGATAAAATAAATAAAATTAAATGATCCTATTCTCAAAATTTGAGAGAACTCAAATATGAAAATAACGAAATCCCCAACTCTCTCCGTGGGTCACTGAGTTGCGTAGAATTTCTAGGATCAACCAAAATGCAAAATAAAATATGATATGCATGATGATCTAATGTATAACATTCCAAATTGAAAATTTGGAATGTTACAAACCTACCCCCCTTAAGATGAATCTCGCCCTTGAGATTCGGGTTGGCTAGAAAATAGGTGAGGGTGGTCTTTGAGCAAATCTTCCTCTCGCTCCCAGGTGGCTTCATCCTCCGTGTGGTGGCTCCGCTGAACCTTGCAAAACTTGATAACCTTGCTGCGAGTAACTCGGCTGGCAAAATCGAGGATCTTAATTGGTTTCTCCTCGTAGGTCAAATCGTTATCCAACTGAATAGTTTCCAAAGGCACTGTGTCTCTCAACGGTATGTCAGCCATCTCCACGTGACATTTCTTTAACTGAGAAATGTGGAACACATCATGAACTCCTGGCAATCCTTCGAGCAATTCCAACTTATAGGCCACTTCTCCCATACGCTCCAAAACTCGATATGGTCCTACAAATCGTGGCGCTAATTTCCCTTTAACTCCAAAACGCTTTGTTCCCGAAGTGGAGATACTCGAAGATAAGCTCTGTCTCCGACTTCGTAAATTGTCTCCTTGCGTTTAGAATCTGCATAACTTTTCTGTCTGGACTGGGCTACCTTGTGCCTATCACGAATCAATTTCACCTTATGTTCAGACTCTTTAATCAAGTCAGGACCAAACAACTGGCGGTCTCCAACTTCGTCCCATGATAACGGTGTCCTGCACCTCCTTCCGTACAAGGCTTCGAAAGGGGCCATCTTTAAACTGGTCTGGTAACTGTTGTTGTAAGAGAACTCTGCATATGGCAAATTATTGTCCCAACTAGATCCGTAATCTAGCGCACAAGCTCTCAGCATATCCTCCAAAATCTGATTGACTCTCTCGGTCTGTCCATCTGTCTGTGGATGAAAAGCTGTACTGAATTCTAGCCTGGTATCCAAAGTTTTGTGCAACTGCTTCCAGAACTTTGAGGTAAACTGGGTTCCTCTATCTGATATGATACTCCTTGAAACTCCATGCAACCATACGATCCTGGTCATGTATATCTTTGCCAACTTAGCACTGGTGTAAGTGGTCTTTACCGGGATGAAATGAGCTACTTTCGTCAATCGATCAACTACAACCCAAATCGAGTCATATCCTGAACGAGTCCTCGGTAATCCCGTGATAAAATCCATGCCTAACTTATCCCACTTCCATTCGGGTATCGGCAATGGTTGTAACAATCTTGCTGGCTTCTGATGCTCTGCCTTTACTCTCTGACATACATCACAATCTGCTACATACTCCGCAATATCCTTCTTCATTCCGGTCCACCAGAAAATATCCTTCAAATCCAGATACATCTTGGTATTTCCTGGGTGAATTGAATACGGTGAGTCGTGTGCCTCTTGCAAAATCAACTTCCTGATCTCTGGGTCATTGGGCACATAAATGCGGTCTTCAAACCATAGGGTGTCGTGCTCATCCTCACGGAATCCTTTAGCTTTTCCTTTGCTCAGATTCTCCTTTATAGCGGCAATCTCTTTGTCAGCTTTCTGAGCTTCCCTGATTTTATCCATCAAGGTGACTGAATCTCCAATGCTGCTACATAGCCTCTCGGAACTATTTCTAAACATAGTTCACTAAGATTTTCGGTTAACTCCTTGGGTATTTCTCCCGTCATTAACGTATTGACATGGCTCTTACGACTTAATGCGTCAGCTACTACATTAGCCTTTCCGGGGTGATAATGCAATTTCATATCATAATCCTTGATAAGCTCCAACCATCTCCTTTGTTTGAGGTTTAACTCCTTCTGTGTGAAGATGTATTTCAAACTCTTATGATCCGTGTACACCTCACAATGATTTCCAATCAGAAAATGTCTCCATGTTTTCAAAGCATGCACTACGGCTACTAACTCCAAATCATGCGTGGCATAATTCAACTCATGAGGCTTCAGTTGTCTTGAGGCATATGAAACAACTCTCCTTTCCTGCATAAGCACTGCTCCAAGTCCTCGACGTGAAGCGTCGCAATACACCTCATAATCCTTGGTCTGGTCTGGCAAAATCAACACTGGTGAGGTAACCAAGCGTTTCTTCAACTCCTGGAAACTAGCCTCACATTCCTCTGTCCATATGAACTTGGTATCTTTCTTCAACAACTCAGTCATAGGCTTCGCAATCTTTGAGAAATTCTCAATAAATCTCCGGCAGTATCCTGCAAGTCCAAGAAAAGTCTGGATCTCTCCAACTTTTGTTGGGGCTTCCCACTTGGTCATGGTTTCAACTTTAGCGGGATCTACTGCTATACCTTCTCCAGATATAACGTGTCCGAGGAATCCTACTTCCTTCAACCAAAACTCACATTTGCTGAACTTGGCATATAATTGATGTTCTCTGAGCTTTCCAAGTACCAAACGCAAATGCTCCTTATGCTCCTCTTCATTCTTCGAATAAACCAGGATATCATCAATGAACACTACGACGAACTTATCCAAGAACTCCATAAACACTTTGTTCATCATGTTCATAAAATAGGCAGGTGCATTAGTCAGACCAAATGACATAACAGTATACTCATACAGCCCATACCTGGTGGTAAAAGCTGTCTTCGGAATATCCTGTTCTCGAATCTTCAACTGGTGGTATCCTGATCGCAGATCGATCTTGGAAAATACCTTAGCTCCTTGCAATCGATAAAACAAATCATTTATCATTGGTAGCGGGTACTTATTCTTGATCGTTACTTCATTCAATCCTCGATAATCAACAACCATCCTTAACGATCCATCTTTCTTCTCCACCAGAAGTACTGGCGATCCCCAAGGCGAAGAACTTGGGCGAATATATCCCTTATCCAGTAACTTTTTAATCTGCTTCTTAATTTCCACCAAATCCTTTGCTCGCATCCTATATGGTCTCTTTGATATTGGACCTGTGCCTGGCAATAGCTCAATCAAAAACTCAATATCTCTATCCGGTGGCATGTCTGCAACTCCTCTGGAAATACATCAGGGAAATCTCTTACCACTGGTACTTCCTCCTGCACAACTCCTGTTAGGCAATTTACTTGAGTCCTCTTTGGCACATGCCGGGATACATACTTGATCCTTCTCCCTTCTAGGGTGGTAAGAAAAATGGACTTACTAGCACATTCTATATTCCCTTCATACTTTGATAACCAATACATGCCTAATATCACATCCAATCCTTGAGATTCCAATATTATTAGGTCTGAGGGAAAAACGTAGTTACCAATCCTTAATGGTAACCGATTACACCATAGACTAGCCACATACTCTGCTCCGGGCGAGGTTACTAACATGGGTGTCCTAAGGGCTTGGGTTGGTAGGTTATACTTATCCACAAATCCCCTTGAGATGTATGAATGCGATGCACCCGTATCAAAGAGAACGAGTGCAGTAAATGACTTAACCAAAAACTTACCTATTACTGCATCGGGCTGAGCTTCAACCTCCTCCACGCTAACGTGGTTCACCTGTCCCCTGTTGAAAGGGTTCGACTTCTTCCCAGAACTTCCCTTGCTATTTCCATTTTGTAATTCAGGACATTCATTGGCATAATGTCCTGTCTTCGAACACTTAAAGCAAGTGACTTGGCTTAGGTCCTTCTTGGCTGGGGTTGAGGGGTTGGTGCGGTTCTGGCCGTTGCTTCCTCCATTGCCATTACCATTCTTGTTGCCATTGTGATTGTGCGAGCTACCTCCTCCATGGGTATGCTGAAAATGTCCTCCCGGTCTAGGGGTAAAACGTGGCTTCTGCTGAGCTCCTGAATTGTACTTTCCTTGTCCATACGTCCTCTTGCGATTCTCAATTTGTTGCTTCTTCCCTTCAATCATAAGAGCACGATCTACCAACTCCTGGTAGTTGTTGAAGGTGGCTACCATCAACTGCATGCTCAACTCATCATTCAGTCCTTCTAGAAACTTCTCCTGCTTAGCTGCATCCGTAGCAACGTCATCTGGTGCATAACGTGCTAACTTACTAAATTCCTCCACATACTGGCCAACTGTCCGTCCTCCTTGGCGCAAGTTGCGAAACTCACGCTTCTTCATGGCCATAGCTCCTGCTGAAACGTGTCCAGTACGAAAAGCCTGCTGAAACTGGTCCCATGTGACAGTGTCGACAGGGAAAGTGGCTGTGAAATTCTCCCACCATGATGCTGCGGGTCCTTCTAACTGATGTGCAGCAAACTTCACCTTCTCCACATCTGTGCATCCTGCTGTGGTCAACTCCCTAGCTGTCTTGCGGAGCCAATCATCTGCCACTATCGGCTCGGTGCTACTGGAAAACACTGGCGGATTCAGCCTAATAAAACGGGCTAAGTGGTCAACAGGTGGGGGTGGTGGTGGTGGGTTGTTGTTGTTGTTCCCCTGATTCTGATTCTGGACTAGCAACTGCATCAATGTGTTCTGCTGCTGGATCAACTAGGTGAGCTCTGGTGGAAAGGCAAATCCGGGGTCACATCTCGGAGGCATCTGAGGGTTTAGAAAAGATGAGATATAAGAATACAGGGGGTCTAAAGAGAAAACACTACCCATATGCACATGAGGCAAAACAAACAATTCACTTCAATCAATCAAACAAGGGCATACAATCGATCTATCTATCGCAAAAGTGCTCAGACTACTATATTTACATGGTGGACTACTACTACTGATGAGGTGGTCTACTAGAAATATTCTTCGGTTGCAGACTCCATGATATCTGCTCCAGCTTCATCAACATAGTCATCATCACTACTATCTACTTCCAAGTCGGTGCCGTCGATGATGATGTAGTCTTCCGGGCTAATCTCCTGGGGTTCTTCGTCTTCATCTACTGGCGTAGGGCCTCCCATAAATATTCCAATCTTCTTGATTAGGTCGTCATTCTTCTCCACCAATACTTCAATTTCCTCTTCATAATCTTCACGTGTAGCCTTGAGTTCTTCCCCCAGTTCCTTGATTCTAGTCTTTGCCTTCTTCAGGTCTATCATGTCGGCGCACATCTGGTTCTCCTGTCGTCGAATGTGCTGGTTTAGCTCCTGGATAAAAGTTGCGATTGATCTATCCTTCCTGGTGCTGATCATCTCCCAGTGTTCATCTCGGCGCCCACAAATCTGGTAGATAGTATCCTTGAGATCCTTGCGGTAGACTTCTCCAATGCGTCCCATGGCGATGTGAGCTGCGATGCTCTTTCTTAGACTCCAAGTTGGTGCATCAAAAGAAAATTCTATGGGCTCAGTGACTGGCATGAACGTCCTTCCTGGAACTTGAACTTGAATCATCCAGCGCTCTTCTTTAGGTAAAGTGGCGTTGTAGGTTCCGGTGAAGCTTGGTACTCCTATATTCAGGTATCTAGTGACTTCCTTCAAGTGGCGTCCAAAGGGTGTATCTTCATCCGGTTGTGTGAACTTGTTCCTTGCATCCGCCATCCTAAAGAGTAGAAAAGATGAGAGGTCAGAAGAGAAGAGAGTGAATAGTGATCTAGGTCTCTAGCTTAGTGGTCGTGTCCTACAGTCAGCGTGTGCTTTGATACCATCTCTGTAGCGACCAGACCTCAAACAGTCCGATCTCTGTGCTCCGATGTCATCCCTGGATCAGTAATGCTGACACCACACAGTACTCGGAGGATTTATAGCAGAGTAGCAATCACACACTTATTATAGCGAGTGTCTCAAAAGAGAACTTATTGCAATAAGTATGGCTTAAGGCCATCTAATAACGATAACAGCGGAAGGCTTGGAAGATAAGTGAGTCCATCAACTCCAAAGGCATCACTGAGTATAGGACCACGACCTAAGAACTCCTTAATCGTTGTCTGAAAAGTCTGCAACATTAATGTTGCAGCCCGAAAACGGGTCAGCACATGGAATATGCTGGCAAGGTAACACATAGAGAGTAATGGAATGAAACAGCTATACTATATGCATATTTGGCTGGTGGAAAGCTCTATGGTTACAGTTTTGCGTAAAGCCAAATTTTCCCTACTTCAAAGGAATAAAATTTAATTACTATCATGGTGGTTGTTAAACATTGAGAATGGTTGACAGCATTCTCAATCCCAATTAAGCATCATCATTAAACATAACCCAACAAAATTAATTTAGAGTAACATGTTGAGATTCATAGGAAAATCCAAGTACTAGATACTCAAGATGTCCATAACCGGGGACACGGCTAACCATGATTAGTTTATTACACTCTGCAGAGGTTTGCGCACTTTTCCCCACAAGACTCGATCGCCTCCGTTTGGTTTCTTGAAGTACATGGTGTTTGAGAAGACGGATGACCGAGACATAGTCTTTCAGAAGCGCTAGCACCTTACGATCGGGTAGACCATACCACCTACATCCCCTACATCTGTTAGTCTACCACTATAAGAGTTCGCACAACTTAGTCAACTATGCTAGAGCCCATAATAGCTTGTGGCTGCACACGGAAGTTTCTAGTATGAATAGTCTCATGATCCCTTTGAGCCTGGGTGGCGGTCCAAAAGAAAACAGGCAAGTCCTGGAATACCCAGGTGCCTCAATCCACCCAGATGTGTGTTTAAGTTGCCACCTTAGATAAACCATTAATTAACAATCTCACATCTATCATGGATATCACTCACCCAATCCACGTCTACTAGCATAGCATGGCAATATAAGAAAACATAGAAGTAACTCCCAAAGGTTTGATAATAAACAGGTAATAGGTACTACCTCATCTACTTCCCATCCCTCAATTTAATTAGATCCTAATCATGCAATATGTGAGGATTGATCTAATGCAATAAAACTGGGTAGTAGAAAATGTATGATCAAAGTGTTACTTGCCTTGCTGATGATCCGCGAAACCTAACGATTCGAAGTAACAGGTGGCGCACCCCGGGTATTCTATCACAGACAAACAAACAAGCATACAATAAGTACTCATCTAATGCACGGGTAAAACTCAAATAAGAGATCTAACCAGAAGGTTCAACTTAAGAACTTCGGTTGGCAAAAAGAATCAAATCGAACGAAGCAACAAAAGACGAACGACAAAAGAAAACAACTTCATTCTAGTAATCTGGATCTAGGGAAAATTTTACAGTAGCAAAATCTTGTTTAAGTTGGTTAAACGGATAGAGGGTTTTGAGACTAATCCCTAGGCGCTTGAATCGCCTGATTCCGATAAACGAGCGAAAAGTTAAACTAAAACGAAAATCGGATTAGGAATCGCGATCAGAAAAATCGCGGATTTAATCCGAGAAAAAGAAAAACGTTGAATCGCGATCATTAGCACGGAAAACGAAGCGCGACGATCCTCGGGCAGCGGGATCGTCGTCGGCGGCGGTGGCGCGCGCAGATCGAGGCGGGGCTGATGGACTGGGGCGGCTCGGGGTGGCGCTATTTAAAGGCTGCCCCCGGGCGGTGTCCCGCTCGGGTACGGCCCGAAGTCGGTTCGTTTGTTTAATTATTCCGCTCGGAAGAAAAATAAAAAGAAAAACTAAACGGACTCCAAAAATTCCGAAATAAATTTTCACAGGCTTCTAAAATCAAGCCGCATAAGGTGAACATTTATTTGGGACCTAAATGCAATTTTTAAAAACGCACTTTTTTCCTAAATTCAAATAAAACACTGAAAAACTCCGAAATAAAATCTTATTTAATTTTATTATTAAATCCTCAATATTTCTTTATTTTGGGAAAGTCGTTTTATTCCCTCTCTCATATTTTTGTAGTAGAAATAATTGATGATAAAATAAATAAAATCAAATGATCCTATTCTCAAAATTTGAGAGAACTCAAATATGAAAATAACGAAATCCCCAACTCTCTCCGTGGGTCATTGAGTTGCGTAGAATTTCTAGGATCAACCAAAATGCAAAATAAAATATGATATGCATGATAATCTAATGTATAACATTCCAAATTGAAAATTTGGAATGTTACAACATCAGACTCTTTGTGATGTCCTCAAGAAATAGATTCTGAACCGAAACCCTAGGAAAGAGGGTGTTGGGTTCGAGAGGAAAATGAACGTTGATGGTTCATACTAGAAGCCTTAGCAGTACTCCAAAACCACATGGGTTGCTGCAAAGGGACCAGCAGTGGATCCATCTACCTTATCTAGCTTCACTTGTGCTAACCCGATTATCTTTGATGAATCCTTTGATGCAAACTATAAACTGTTTAAGAATCAGAATGATGAAGTGTTTTCCAGGTATATTGGTACTAACTATAGGAATGGACCACCTTTGAAGAAGATCTGGGTGCCCAAAAGTTGTCTTGAGAAGCTTCCTGTGAATGTCATCATGACCCCACCTGGGAAGAAGACAAACCGTAACACAAATGGACAAAGGCTTCATACAGAAAGTGGAATCATCAGAGTCACCCTAACGCAAATGTTTTGCAGGGAAACCATACTCAGACATATTAATATGAGCGTGTTTCATCAAACCGCTATGTTCATAAGGCCAAGAACTATTCTGCTTATTCTTATGAGTATTATTCACCTCCTGCAAGGCTATTTGCTAGGGCTCCAAAGCCTAAATTCTCAGATGCTGCACTTAGACTCATTGCTTTTAAGCCACCTCTTAAGATGTGGGTGGTTAAGAAGAATTAAATCTCTTTTGCAGGAAATGGTCTCCAGCCAAAATTCAAAAGCTTCTAATGCTTATGCTGGGACCTAAAACATCATATGGTACGCAAGATAAAATGCCAAAATGGTCTTACTATGTATTTCGTCCCAGGATTCCTTGACAAACATCCTATATTTTCTGACCATGATCTGAACTTTCATAATATGCTTGTTCGTCAAATATTTATGCTTCACGCTTCTCTTGGTGAAGCCTATCCCCCCAACTGCACTAAAGGGTACGCCACTGAAGGCTTCTGAGTGGATCATGGATAGTGGATGCACCAACCACATGACTGGTGATCGAAGTCTTCTTATGGATTCAACCCTACGTCCATCTGACAAGAGTCACATCACATTTGCTGACACTGGTAAAAGCAAAGTATTGGGCCTAGGTAGAGTTGCAATCTCAAGGGATCAGCACATGGATAAATTCATGCTTGTTGAATCCCTTGGTTTCAACTTAATGTCTATCTCAATGCTTTGTGATCTGAACATGATTGTGATATTTGGAAAATATCATTGCCTTGTGCTTATGGAATCTGACAAATCTCTAGTCTTTGAAGGGCATCAAAAAGACAATCTGTAGATGGTAGATTTCTCAGCAGGACCATAGTTGGTCGTATGTCTTCTAGCAAAAGTTTCAGAGCGATGGCTCTGGCATCGGAGGCTAGGGCATGCTGGCATGAGTAACTTGTATAATCTCGCGAAGAACAAGCATGTCGTAAGCATCGAGGGCGTCAATTTCAAGAAGGATCATCTATGTGGTGCCTGCGAAGCTAGAAAGATGACTAGGGCCAAGCATCCCTCGAAGACAATCATGACGACGACTCATCCCTTCGAGCTGCTTCACATGGACTTATTTGGCCCTACTCATTACTCTACCCTTACTACGACCGCTTGCCTCTATGGCTTCGTCATTGTTGATGATTACTCAAGATATACATGGGTGCACATAATCCTCTATAAGAATGAAGTGTAGGATGTCTTCAGATGGTTCACCAATCGTGCCATGACCAACTATGGCATCAAGATCAAGCACATCAGAAGTGACAATGGCACGGAATTCAAGAACACCGGCCTCGACACTTATCTTGATACATTGGGCATCACACTTGAGTTCTCAGCTCCATATGCACCTCAGCAGAATGGCATCATGGAGCACAAGAACAGAATCCTCATTGAGATGGCATGGACAATGCTTGATGAGTACAAGACACCAAGGAAGTTCTGGCCTAAAGCCATTGATACTGCATGCCACGTCATCAACCGTGTTTATCTTCACAAGCTTCTAAAGAAAACATCCTATGAGCTCCTAACTAGTAAGAAGCCAAACGTTAGTTACTTCAGAGTATTTGGTGCTAGGTGCTGGATCAAGGATCCACACCACACTTCAAAATTTGCACCGAAATCACATGAAGGTTTTATGCTTGGCTACGGAACGGATTCGCACTCCTACAGAGTCTTCAACCTCTTTCACTATAAAGTGGTTGAAACTGTGGATGTGTGGTTCGATGAGACTAACGGCTTGCAAAGGGAGCACCTGCCAAATGTGCTAGATGAAACCTCAACAACTGAATCTATCAAGCTTATGGGTACTGGAGAAATCATACCTTCAGAGGCACAGGCTGAAGAGGAAATCATCATTTCTGCACCTAATCAACTTGAAGACACTACTCAGCCTAAAGCCAATGCTAAAGATGAAGACAATGATCAGCAAGGGCAAAATCTTCGACCAGTTCATCCTCGTGTTGCAAATGAAGTACAGACTAAGAAGATAATTGATGGCATCAATGCACCTGGTCCACTCACTCGTTCAAGAGCAACACAACTTGCAAATTTCTATGGACACTTTGCATTTGTCTCAATATCTGAACCCAAGAACATTGGACACTTGGAGATTAGAATAGTTCAAATATTGCTTGAAGACGTTTGAAATGTTGAGTTGGTTAGAATTATAATCTCAAATATTTGAGGTATTATATGACAGCACTATTCTAATCTCAGAATTATAATAACTATTCTAATCTCCAAGTGTCCATATATATGACAGCACTATTCTAATCTCAGAATTATAATAACTATTTGGATCACAGCCAGCCCTATAAGGGCGCGATGGAGATGTTCCTCAGACTAAAAAAATAGCAGACCCATGTGCACCTTCTTCCCCGCCCGCGTCCACTTCTTGCCCCACTCGCGTGGACCGCCCCCGCCCCCAAAAGCGGCCGCCGCGCCGCCCCCTCCCCCGGATCTGGCCGCCGCCATGCCTCCTCCCCCCGATCCGGCCTCCATGACGCCTTCTCCCCTGGATCCGGCCTCCATGACGCCTTCTCACCTGGATCCGCTCCCTCCGCCACCTACTACCACTACACACCGCCGCCATCCAAGCTTCTTTAACCCCCCACGCTGGATCCCGCCGCCTGGCCGTCCGCCAGGCCGCCATCCACCTCGTCCACCGGGCCGCGGACCAAATACCCTTAACCTGCTGCTCCCCGCACATAACGGCCCCCCTGCCCCAGCAACGCGGCCAACCCTTGCACCAAGCGATGTCGTCGCCAACCTCTCGGGATCCCTGCCTCCATCGGCTCCTCGTGGCGATGGAATCCCGGCTCCATCGAAGGGCAGTGCCCTGCCATCGTGTGAGATACCGATGTGCCTCTTCATTACCACTCCATCGTGGACCTCCATCGTCCGTCTAGCATCATGGCCCGCTCCCACAGTGTGCCTCACTGTTGCACTCCTCCTGCCACCTCCCGATGATGCCTGCGGCGCCCAGAAGGACTCCCTAGCGAGCGTCTCGATCCCAATCGGTTGCGCCTTCTTCCTTTGAACTATCAGTTTTGTTGAAACTGAACTTACACTGTTGTTGCTTCAGGCGCATCTCTCTCTCTCCCTTTCAAGTTTCGTGTAATTACTGTGAAACAGTGTTGTCCGTTGTCTGGAAAGAATGGATTCAGAGTAGGCCACCGTCGAGCTTGTCTGGAGATGAGCTGGCTCCATGGTGTCCCACGGCCATGGCGGGTTCCTCTACAGGCAAGACTTGGCTCCAGCCATGCTCAGGCTGCCGCTGCCCATGCCCATGCTCGAGGTTGCCTGCGGCTGCTATGCAGCTGGGCCGAGGGAGCAGTGCCAAGGTGTGCTGTGGTATGCGCAACTCGTGATGCTGTTTACGGCCAGGTGCTCCATCAGGTGACATTCAAATACAGTAATGCTAGTCGACCGTATAGCTTCAGTAGTTTAGGTTCCTGATAATTGGGCTTGATGTTTGGCCGTACTTGAGGTTCAGCTTGGTACTGTACACAGGAGCAGTTTGGATTTGTTATTTTTCCGCAGTTTGGTACTTTGTTATATGTATTTTAAAGTGCACAAAAATATCACTTACAGTTAAATTGGCTCTGCAAGTGTGGATGCTCCATAGCTGCTTATTGTAATCCCAAATCCATTGAAAACACAGTAAAGTTCGTATGTTTAAAAGGCCTTGGTAACCAAAATGAAATTCAACAAACAAAAATGCTAGCGAGTTCTTTGCAAAAACCACATGAAGTTCAATAAGTATAATTTTAGAGGTTCAAGTAATATGAGAACGCAGGAAGTTTGGAGATGAAAAATGCCGATGGTGTAGTTGCCGTCAGCTACACCGGTCGGAACCCCTGCTCCTCCATGAATATGGCCAACCATGAGCCGCTGACATCGATCCGCACCATCCCAATACCTGACCTTCATGGGGTGCCAACCCGACCTTCATGGGATGCCAGTGGTGTAATTCATCACTGTGAGTGGCTTATGCGGGCCATTTGCCGACGAGTTATTGTGTACAACCCGAGCGATTAAAAAACTCAAAATTCCCCGTTAATAAAAAATAAACTGAGAAGTTCAAATTCAAATAACACAGTAGTGCAATTTTTATAAGTCATGAAGAAACTAAAAAACATCACCTGAAAAATGTTAACTCTCGAAGTTCAAACTTAATAAATTCAAGAGTTCAAAAGAAAATGCTATGGATATAGAAAAAAATCCCATTGATTTTCCTATTATAGAAAAAAGATAACCAAAACTAAAAAAATTGATCATTTCAAAAACTATAAAAAAATGAATTTCCATGTTTCTATAAAATACCTAGAGGTTTAAATTTAAAAGGCGAAGAATTTCAATGTTTATTACAAATCTAAGAAGGTCAAATTAAAACAAACAAACAAACAAACAAACAAAGAAAGCATCTCAAAAAAATAAAAAAGGATTTTCTTTGTTAAAAAAATCTAGAAGTTCCAATTTTGTAAACGAAGTGGGTCGATGTTTACTAAAAAACTAGGATTTTTCCCGTTGGTAAAACAAATAAAATTAAGAAGTCCAAATTCAGAAAAGGAGCACTTCGATGTTTATACAAAAGTTTAGCATTTCCTTGTTATTAAAAGAATGAAAACAAGAAGTTCCAATTAAAAAAAGGTAGTTCAGAATTCATAAAAAAGGATTTCCAATGTTTGTAAATAAAAAATCTCTAGAAGATCAAATTTAAATAACAGACCGTTTTAATATTTATTAAAAAACTAGGATTTTTTGTTACTAAAAGAAATAAACCAAGAAGTCCAAATTAAAAAAATAGAGATGGTCGATATGTATCAGAAACTTAGATTTCCTTCTACCAAAGAAATAAAATCAAGAAGTTCATATTAAAAATGTGAAGTAGTTCGATGTATACGAAAAACCAAAAAGTATTTCTGGTTGTTAGAAAAAATCCTCCAATTTTCCATTTCTAAAAATTCACAAATGAAGATCAAATAAAAAAGGTAGAGCGGTTCAATGACAATAAAAAACTCAGATATTTTCACGTAACCGAAAGAAATTCAAATTGACAAAAGACATAAGTTCACGTACAACATGGTCTGTGTTTCGTATGAGAAAAAAGGAGTAAAAAGGTGAAGTCCAAAATTTTTGTTGCTAGAATTTCAGGTGCACATACCGGTAAAATTCAAAAAGTTCCCTCATGTTCAAGTTTCCACAACGAAAGCTCAAATTAAAATAACAATTTTTTTAGAAAATTTAAATAGTAAATGGATTTCCTCGTTTCTAAAAGAAACCTAGAAGTTCAAATTAAAATAATGGAGCCGTTCAATGTTTATTGAAAACTCGAATTCTGATCGCTAATAGAAAATAAAACTAACATGAGGTTTGAATTAAAATAACATGGAAGTTTGGAGTTTATTAAAACCTATGATTTACATGTTCGAAAAACAAAAACAAAAACCAATGCCATTTTGGAATTTTTGAAAGCAACTCATAAAAATGAAAAACATTTCTTGCTAGAAGTTCAAGTGCTCGACGAAGGAAAGTCGGAAATTGCTACCCACTTTATGCACACATAATTCTCTTTCCCGTTCTTTGACAGTGCCCAGAACCCATACACGAAGCCCAAAATCTCCTTAGACAGATTTTGAGTCATTTGCAGCGAAGCTATTACTCGTGTATTCTCTACAACCAAGATCAGATTTATCAGCACAACCATCTGGATTGCGATGCTATGGCTAGGTTGCCCTATCTTGAAGAAGCTCTTGATTGCTTTAGGGATGTTGGTCTTCTGCCTTTTGTGACTAACAAAGAACACTGGAATGAAGAGCTTCTCCTGCAGTTCTATGCCACACTCCGTATTCACGGCTACAACAGGGATCCAAAGACATGGACCCTTGAGTGGATGTCAGGTGATGTACATCACGAAGCCAAAGCTCAAGACATTATCGAGCTTACTTCCCTGCCCACTCCAGGTGAGTTATACGAACTTGGTTGTCAGCGTCATAGAGATGAACTGCAGAGTATCTTTCAGAGGCCCGAACTAAACATGAGTCAGATGCTCAGTATGATGAAGCCATTGCCTCAAGATGCTAAATACCCAAAGGAGTTGTTTGTGAAGGACCTCGAGTACTTGCCACACATAGTATACCATATTCTGAGCCGTACTCTATGGCCGATCAAGGCACATTCTTCTGAAGCTAAACTTGAATAAGCCATGAAGACTTTGGTATTCTATATCATCAATGGCATCAGATTCAATACCCAGGATTTCTTCATCAGACAACTAGCTGCTTCGGGGATTGATCTGTTTGGCCTGAAGTTCTATGATCCATGGGTGATGCGCCTGATCAAGCTTCATTCCACCATTGACTATCAGCCCTAAGTGCGCAACCACATTGTTTTTCTGCCTGAGGTTGATATGTCTATTGAAGCCATCTACCCCGAGGCTGCCAAGAAGGCTCTACATCTTCAGAATGCTGAACATCAAAGTTTCTCGCAACCAATTGAAGGAATTCTTGTTCCCAATGCTACAACCCTCGCTTATCCTCTGGCTGGAAACATGAGAGTGCCACACCGTGCTAACACTAAAGCCACTGCAAGTATGATTGCCCAAAGGCCTCGGAAGCGTTCTCGTGTACTCAATGACCGAGAGCTTCTTGTGGCATTGCATCAGAAGCAGGATATGCATCATGACTGGATCAAGCGTCAGATGCAGAGTCTCTTGGTGGATGTCAATCACATTCACAACTTGGCCACCAAGAACTTGTTTGTTGCACATGAAGCCTGTAGGCGGTCCTGGAAGAGCCTCACAATGCTCTGCCCTGAAGACAATCTTCGCGAAGATGGATTCATTGAGAGCTTCAAGTTTGACTCCAGGCCTCCTCAGAATGCAAATTGGCGTCACACTCTGTCGGTGTTCTGGGAACAGGGGTCCCCAGACTTGTCTGCCTGCGGCCCGCGGCGTGGCTCCTCCAGCAGCCCCGTACGGCCCATCTTCACCAGCAAACACCCAAGACCCTCATGAGGGGCCAAGCCTCGCGAGGCGTACGATACAAGACCTCCTCAGGGGCGGCCTCACCAGGCTGGCTCGCAAGGGACGGAGAGATCAAGGCAAGGCGAACCTCGCGAGGTTCCAATGATGCAAGCCATGACGATCAAGACCTGGCGGGCGCCGGCACGCATAGTGTCCTCGTTTCCTCTTTGGTGCTAAAGGGGAAAGCACAAGCGAGGAGTCCCAAGGCATCAGGCAAAGGTTACCATATCGCTGCAACAAGACCAAGACCAGCAGGACGACAGGACAGAGGTCACCATGGGGCCCAAGATGGCGTCACCACCAGAGCCTTTGGCAGGCGAAGACTACTTTTGTCAGGATAACTTGTACTAGTTGTCTCCCTTTGAATTTGGCCATTGTGGGATCCCTTCCCGCTCAATATTTAGGGAGAGGACCAGGGCCTCTATAAATAGGACTAGCCACCACCATAACGGGGACGGATCATCAAGATCATCCTCAACCACACAAGCTCACCAAGCACAAGAACACCTCTCCTTAGGAGTCTGTTCTTCCCTTGTAACTGTTCATCTATAGACCAAGAGGAAATCCACCACACCACACTAGAGTTGAGTGTTACACCACAGCGGTGCCCCGAACCAGTATAAATCTTGTGTCTCATGTTCTTTGGGTCCGTGAAGCTAGGCCGTGAGATCGTTGAGTGCGCGAGCTAGAGGGGGGAGAGATCTTCATGCGCACCCTAGTGTTCGAACCTCAAGGGTTTTGCCAAAACCCGAAATATGACATTTGGCGCGCCAGGTAGGGGTGCGCCGAAGCCTTCTTCTTCGTCGACCCACGCTTCTTCACACCACCAAGCTCATGGCCGACGCTCGCCGGGCTCGCGCGGAGCGCCTGGCCGCTCTCGCCGCCCGTGCCGCTCAGACGACCCCAGTAGGCGGGCCTCCCCGTCGTTCTCCATCACCCGCCGCCAACACCGTCACCGGTGCGGCGGCAAACGAGCAGCAAGCCTCTTTGCTGCATCCCTCCGCGCGCCGTGACAGCCACACCGCCACCCCGTCGCTGACTCCGGCCGGCTCGTCATCTCACGCTCACTGCGCACCCACGGATGCGCAGGCCTCGCTGCTCATGGCGTGCGAGCTCCTGCGCTACCGTCTAGTCGACGACCTCTACGAGGACTGGCTGGACCGCATTGCCGAGCTCGTCAGCGCCGCGGGAGGCTCTCCTGCACCGTCCCTCTCGCTGCCTCGCCTGCCCCCAGCTGCGGGCGATCTGGCTCACGGAGCGCCGCCGCCTCCTCCGCAACAAGATGGCACCCTTGCACCGAGGAGTGCGGCTCAGGGAGCACCTCAGCCTCCCGCACGTCAAGATGGCGTCCTCACTCCAAGATGCGCAGCCCAGCGGCGCAACCCGCCGTGCCACGTGCCAACGCACGAAGAAAGAAGTTGCTAAGAGATTCCCTGTCCACAAGGAAACACTCCACCACTCCCAGCTATGCTGTGCCAGGATTGCTTGCTGCGACAGGGCCATGCGCCACGCGCCGTGGTGGCGCAGGGGCACGACGACCAAGCTCTGCCTCCACGACGGGCCGTGGTGGCCACGGCGGGCTGCCACGCCTTCACTCCTGAGTTGTGTAGCGTCGTCTAGCCGGGCGAGTTCAAGCCAGATCTACCTCCTTGCTACGACGGCACCCCAGACACTGCGGAGTTTCTGCGGCTCTACGAGCTAAGCATCAAAGCGGCCAACGGTGACGAAAAGGTCATGGCGAACTGGTTTCCCATGGCTCTCAAGGACGGCGCCCACTCATGGCTCCTGAACCTACCCCAGGCTCGATCTCCTCCTGGGACAAGATGCGCGACCAGTTCATCGCCAACTTCTAGGGCACTCGCGACCGCCCCCCGGCCGCGGATGACCTGCGCCGCATCAAGCAATAACCAAGAGAAACCCCGCAAAAATACATCCAATGCTTCAACAGCGCGCGAATCAAGATCCCCAAGGTAACGGACGAGGCCATCATCTCAGCGTTCTCCGATGCCGTCTGTGACGTCAAGATGCAGGAGGAGCTCGCCATCCATGAAGAGTTGTGCACGACCTTGGAGCTGTTCAACATCGCGACCAAGTGTGCAAGAGGTGAGGAGGGGCGCCTCTCCCTCCTCGAGCTCCCTACTGCGGATCCAGAGGAGAAGAAGGCCAAGGTCAAGGACGTGAAGCACAAAGGAGTGGCCGTGCTTGCGGCGGAAACAGACACCAAGCGCGGCCGAGATCTTCCCTAGTCGTCCAAGGGCAGCCACACGTTCTGCGCCTTCCACAACGTGCACACGCACAACACTAATGACTGTCAAGAGTTCAGGGCCATTCGAGATGGGTGCTTTGGTCGACGCCCCGAGCGCAACGACCGGGGCTACGGCCGAGGAGGTGGACCTGGTGGAGGATGTTGGGACGACCGTGGCTCCCACCAGGAGTGGCGCGACCAACCTCGTGAGGATCGTTGGCAGGACCAACCTCGTGAGGGTCCCTGGTGGGACCAACCTCGTGAGGACCATCCTTAGGGCAACCCTGGTCTCCCTCCGCTACCGCCGCCAAGAAGGAACGATGACCATCAATAGGACGAGGGGGCTAGGGGCTTCCAAGAGGCGTGAGCTATCGCCTGCATTTTGGGTGGAGCTCAAGCCCCAGCCTCTCAACGAGTGTTCAAGCAGTTTTCTCGTGAGGTGAACGCTGTCCTCCACAGGCTCGAGGCCACACGCTCGCTCAGATGGTCCAAGTACGCCATCACCTTTAGCTCGGCAGACCGGATCAAGTGCGCGGCAACGGCCGGCGTTCTCCCGATGCTCGGCACAGGGCTCAATGTCCTGTCTATCGAGACTTTCGAAAGCCTTCAAGTGCCATACGATCAGCTCCAGCCTACCAAGCCTTTCTCAGGGGTGACTGGCGGCTCTACCACCCTGATAGGGCAAGTTCGTCTCCCTGTCACCTTCGTTCAATGTGACAACTACCACACCGAGCTTATCGACTTCGACGTCGCCCACATCCGTCTGCCGTACAATGCCATCCTAGGGTACCCAGCGCTGGCCAAATTCATGGCAGTCGCCCACCATGGCTACAACGTCCTCAAGATGCCCGAAAGAGGCGGAATCATCACCATCCCCTATGAAGAAAGGGACGTGGTGTGCTCCCTCAAGCGCACCTTCCAAGATGCATCACTCGAAGACCCCAACAACAACACAGCGCAATACCCTCCTAAGGCCAACCCCAAGAAGAAGAAGAAGCTGCTCCACGCGGGGCCTCAAGGGAGCGGCGCCTCCGGCGGCACCACTTCAGGATCTATGCCCGTGCCTGGGACGCCTCTCTCCCTTGCGTAGGGACGCGCGCCCGACGCCGTCCTCGGGCATGGCTCGGGGGCTCTCTTCTGGAAGGCCTCAGACCTGGCCAGCATCACAAGGGAGGCGCTCGGGCACCGCATGGAGGCGTGCTTCATGGCACGTTCCCCTCAGGAGGGCACCAGGCTAAGAGCGCTCGCGCTCAGGAGCTCATCGACAAGGCATCTCAGGAGCTTCAGGAAGCAAGAGCAATACGCGGCGATCGCTGCCCACCTGGCGTTGCTCCCCACCCAGGCGAGGGTGGTGAGCTGTGCGTCTGCATCGACATCCCAGGGCTCAACCGGGATGCATCTCAGGAGCGCTTCTGGCCTTCACGTGTTAGATGCTGCGAGGGTCCACCTCACAGCTACGTTCACATGTCGTTCGGCATGCCGAGTGTGGCTGCTGCCTTCCAGCGCAACCTGCGGAGCGTCATGGCGGGTCAGGAGAACAGGCATCACGCAGTCCTGGTAGGGATGGAGACGATCCTTCGGAGGCTGCCCAAGCCTCCAGAGCCTCCCGAGGCTCGGGGCACCGGTGGCTCGTGAGGGGCGACTTCTTCACTACGCTTCTTCAGCTACCCCAACACCCCTTTGGCAACCAAACCAGGTGACATCTTTCCAAGTTCATTTAGCTGGGAGCGCCCCTGGGCTGCATCATCCCCAGGCCGCATGGGTCCATCCCTGCGACATGTATCTGCTTGCATCTTCAGTTCACTCTGCTGGGAGCGCCCCTCGAGCAGCATCATCCCCAGGCCGCTCGGGTCCGACCTAGTGGCATGTACCATTCCTACGTTTACCTGAGCCAGTTTGTTTCTCATGCATAATCCATCTACGGTTATCACGTGCTTGATTGTCACCCACCAAGGGATCCGCGTGCCGATTGTCTTTCTTCAGGATCCTTCGCATTAGAAGGCTAGGCATGTGTCTGTGCTTGGGTCCGTCCCTGCAGCGTCGATAAATCCAACGACTGAGCTCTGTCTGGTGGGCCGGCCCCGTTCATGTCACCTCCTGGGGGCGTTGGTGGTTGGCCTTCTCGTACGATAGTCTCAGGAAATCCTTTCGGCGCAGGTTGTCTAACCATCTTGCAGGACCGCCACAGCCATCAAGAATCAAGACCAGGCGCAACCCGCCTTGAGGTAGGGCCTCATGAGTCCCGCGCTGGCTCACAAGCGTCCTGATACACCTCGCCTAACCCTATCGTGCAAGCCACGTCCCAGGGCGGGGCTGTACACGCCCCGGGGGCTCTCCGCAGTAGGGAGTCCCCTCCAACGAGCCACCAACGGACGGGCGATCACCGAGGCGATTTGTTCCACTCCTCGCACTGACCTGCAGGAACCTCCTGAGGACTACAACGGGTGGTACCGTGGACTCTCTCTCTTCTCCCATGCAATTAGCCTGCATGTTAAAGGGTGGGGGGGCTCCTCAGCATCGCGACTCAGGAGCTCTTACTGGCTCTCCAGCCCTCACCCCTGGCCTTGACCACGGCATCGCGACCTGGCATACCAGCGGCGGCTGAGCTCGGTCGAGGGCCGGGACCTGAGGAAGTAGAGCACCAAGAAGAACATCGAGAAGAGGGGAAGGCCCGCACGGGTCTAACCTAGCTACCTAGCAGCGGCCCACACCCAAGTCTGGCGTGGCACCTGAAGCCGGCTCTGGAACACCAAGATAAGTCTTGTACATGGACTGACCCAACACTACAACATAAGATTCTCGCCTTTTTGCTGCCCTGCTACAGCGACATCGCCTCCCCTTCCCATCCTCAGGTAGATGCTTGCGCGCTAAAGGGGACCTCTTGAGCATCGCGCCCCAGGAGCTCTTACTGGACCTTGGGCCACTCACCTCCTGGACCTGACCACGACATCGCGACCTAGCATACCAGCGACGACTGCAGCCTGCCTGGGGACCGGGACCTATCAGCACAGAGCACCAAGCTACCGCGGGTTTGGAAAGGGGGAGACCAAGCCTCAGCAGGACATGTTCTCACAAATTTTCACAATAAGGATAATATTAACAAAAGGCATCACAGACGCTTTACACACCCTTGCGGGGTCCGTTTCGATTCCTCGCGGGAACAAAAGGAAGGGAATTCCTAGGAGCTCTACCTACACACGCTAGACATCACCGATGCCATCATCAACAGTGGGCCACAGAAGGCCGGCGCCAACCCCATCCAGATCAACGGCGGCGGCGGCCGGACATGGCGACCTTGCTCCGGGCCCGACGAGAGCTCGGGAGCATGTAGCTATCGTCGCTCTTCTCCGGAGACTCCACGAGCTCGGGAGAGTCGCTGGACCACCTGGAGTCATCGCTGTCGCTGGAGGAGCTGCGGCCGAGGCCAGCGGCAGGCCCGACGCCCGCAGCTGTCCTATCCTGGCGACCCCCTTCACGGCAGCACTCCAAGCGGCGGCCTTCCTCGTCGAAGACCTTGAAGAACAGCATGGAGATGCCGTCATACTCGAAGTAGATGGCGAGGGCGCCGTTCGCGCGGCAGGCTCGAGCGACCTCGCCCCAGCCTCGAGTCATGAAGATCCTCCCGGAGGCGACGGCTTCAACTTCTGCTCTAGTTGCCGGGGCGTCACAGACGGCGTGTTGCAGCCAAAGCTTGAGAGGGCCCCTCGGCGGTGTCTCGGCAGTGAAGAACTGCGTAAGGCGAATCCAAGTGCTCGGGGGCATCGCCGCCCACAACACGAACTCGCGCGAGGAGTCCGCAACATGGACCCCTGGGGCGATGGTGTGTGCCTCTACGGCACGGCGGCCATGGCCCTGGCGCAGGCGGCGGCGCTCATCGCTCCTCCCTCCGGAAACATCGGCATGAGCATACAAGGGCAATGGGTACCCAGGGGTGGCCTTTCATACCACGACCGCGACACTACCGGCCTCATGACCAGCTCGCGACCATGGCACCTCCTCTTGTTCGGCGGGAGCAGCTTAGGCTCGTTGAGGGGAGTCTTGCAAGGACTACACCAGCAAGGAGTAGAGCAAGGAAGAAGAAGAAGAAGCGGGAGAAGCGAGGAAGAGACGGGTGATGGGGGCTCCGCCCCCACTCCCCATTTATAGCCAAGCGGAGGCCAACCGCCGGCCTCGACGATCTAAGGTAATAATGATCTTTTTTCCTGCATGCAGCAAGGACCCGTCAAGTCGGGCAGTTGCCGAGGCTGCGTGGGGAAGCGGAGACGCCCACGTCCAATCAGTCGCCACGCGTCGACCAAGGCCGCAGGCTATTGGGGCCCGCAGCACTCCGCACTTGCCCTTTGGCTTAGCCTCGAAGCCAAGCCCGAGCGCGCCTTGGGCCCAGGGGCTACAGTCGGTGTTCTGGGAATGGGGGTCCGCAGACTTGCCTGCCCGCGGCCCGCGGCGTGGCTCCTCCAGTGGCCCCGTACGACCCATCTTCACTAGCAAACACCCAAGACCCTCGCGAGGGGCCAAGCCTCGCGAGGCGGACGACACAAGACCTCCTCAGGGGCGGCCTCACCAGGCTGGCTCGTGAGGGGCGGAGAGATCAAGGCAAGGCGAACCTCGCGAGGTTCCGATGACGCAAGCCATGACGATCAAGACCAAGCGGGCGCCAGCACACACAATGTCCTCGTTTCCTCTTTGGTGCTAAAGGGGAAAGCGCCTGCGACGAGTCCGGAGGCATGAGGCAAAGGTTTCCATATCGGTGCAATAAGACCAAGACTAGTAGGACGGAAGGACAGAGGTCACCGTGGAGCCCAAGACGGCGTCACCACCAGAGCCTTTGGCAGGCGAAGACTATTTGATGAGGACATCAATACAATTGTTACACCCACAGCCCCTGCTGCTATACATACTGGACCAATTACTAGAGCTCGTGCACGCCAACTAAATTACCAGGTACTTTCGTTTCTTGGTAATGATTCTAATGTTCATGAGAATATGATGCTGCCTAAATTGGATACATTTGTTTTGCTTACAAATGAAGGGCCTAGCTTGGAGAAGGATGAACATTGGAGCAAGAACAAGCATGGAGATGATGGCATGCGCAAGGGGAACAAGAACGGAGTTACAAGTGATGATTTCAGGACTTTGAAGCCACCATAATGGGTGCATGAAGCCTTGGACGAAATATACAAGATGCCACTTCATAAATTTCGTCCAGAGGCTATTTTAGGTGCTGCGTCACCTTATTATTGGGCCAGGCCCATGTAATTTCGAAATACATAAGTATAGGCTATTTTTAGAGTCCGTATGTGTGGGGAAACAAGAGATAGGGTTGATTTCGGACCCCTCCACCAAGGGCCACGAAATTCCCCCCTCTTCCTCCATATATACAGCCCTTAGGGCATCGTTTAGACTTTGGGTTTTGTTTAGATTAAAAGTTCGCCATAGCTGCAACTTCGCGTACTTCGTTTGTGTTCAACGACCAGACAAAGGCGTCACAGAACCCCACCTTGATCAATAAAGCTTTCATCTTATATTCGCAATATCCAGATTGCAATCTTAGTTTCTTGCTTGTTCTTTGTTTGCTCGCAGGAAACAGACCCTCGTGGTCAGGTTGATCGTGCTCCGGCGTGGTCAATAACCTCTCGGAGTTGGTTTAGCGATTGCTAAGGCGCGACGTCCTCGCACGTTCGTAGTCGGATCGTCAAAGTCGACTTCCACCAAAGCGAAATCCACCATCTCATCGAAAGACGGGACACCTTTGCCTCTATCAAGTGGTATCAGATTTCCAGGTTGCTCGGTGAGATTTTACAGTTTTTCGTAGTTTAGATCGAGTCTGTTCTTCATACCTATAGTCCACGAAAAAGCCAAAAAAAAAATTAGGGTTAGTTCATCCCATCCGAACCAATCTGAGCCTTGCATAATCTTTTCTGTATTTGCTTTGTTGAATTTGCGGTTGCATCGTCGTGTTCAGTTGCTGGTCTTAGCGTCTAGTCTTTTAGAGTTTCGAGTTCTGTTCACAAGTTGTCACGCCGTCGCCGCACCATCATCATCGCCCTGCCATCTACCACCACCGCTCCGAATCCGTATCCATATACCACCACCAATCCGTGTCCATATACCACCACCGATCCATATCCATATACTACCACCGCTGCCATATACCACCACCATATATCCACCACCAATCCGAGTTCCTTGCTTATTAGGTTTGTTTTCGGGATCAATCTAGATTCCGATTCGTGTTTCCTTGCCGGAGTTTCGAGTTCTGGTCACAAGTTGTCACGCCGCCGCCGCACCATCATCATCGCCCCTGCCATCTACCACCACCGCTTATCCGCCACCGCTCCGAATCCGTATCCATATACCACCACCGATTCATATACCACCACCGATTCACATCCATATCCATATACTACCACCGCTACCACCACCGCTGCCATATACCACCACCATATATCCACCACCAATCCGAGTTCCTTGCATATTAGGTTTGTTTTCGAGATCCATCTAGATTCCGATTCGTGTTTCCTTGCCGGAGTCGGGTAGCCACGCTCCGTTTAGGCCCAAAATTTTTCGAAAACGCATTTTTCGAAAAATTTTCTGGCTATCCTATTTTTAGGTGTTTCTGAGTGTTTTGAGATAGGTGCCATTATAGGAAGTTTTTTTTGACCCGTTTCCAGTTTTTGGGTTCGGGCAGTCGAAAAAAAAAAAAAATTGGTCGAAAAAATTTCGTGCCCATCCTGTCAGTTTGAGCTAGGAAGAGTTTTGAGACACTCGCCATTATAGTGATTTTTCGCAAAAAAAAAAAAAAGAGAGCGAAAAAAAAAATTCAGAGTGTGCTTTTCCCTTGTTTACGTGCCGCGCCGTGATTTTGTTGGTGTTCTAGGCTCGCGTCTCTAGCACAGTCTAGCCTAGGACCAGCACAGTACCGTCGTTGAGCGTTTATTCAACTTTGCATCTCTGAATTGATTATTGCTGACCCTTTTTGCTACCATACTATAAGCCTTCCCAGCTCTACATACATCTACGTCGTGTGTTTGACTCTCCCTGGTAATCGCTCTATCCAAGCTTTGAGAGTTTTTGACTACAACGGTTGCCGATCACCGCCTGCTGCTGGGTAAGAACTGGTAAGAATTTGAGATTTTGCTTGACGGATTTGTGATACACCACCACCACTTCTTAGTAGTCTGTAGGATCATATTCTTGTGTGTTTCTATTGCTGCTAACCATGCCAGGATCACAAGCCGACGAGATTGACTGGGAGAATTTATCGAACAAGGAGCTTCATGATAAGTTTCAGCAAATGATGACTGAACAGGTGCAAGATGTGCTGAACAATTTTGAAGAGGCCATGGAGAAGATCACTGGTTTTGAGAAGACGTTCGAAACAAAGCTCGATAACAAGTTTAATGAATTGCTCGCGCGTCTTCCACCACCACCACCCGCTGCACCTAACGCACCTCTCCAACAACAACAACAACGACTACCTCCACGTCGCGAAGCAGACCTCCGCCGAGCAAGCCGTGTTCCTCTTGCGTTTGGCCAAACTGTTGGTGCTGCTGTTGATACTTCTGTGGCTCCTGCTGCTGATGCGGAGGAGGATGATTATGTGGGAGATTATGAGGATGAGGTTGATCAAAATCAACACTACGTGCAGCCACCTGTACCACCACCAGCAGGTCGACCTCAGGTATATATTCGTAATGGTAGGCCTGCACCACCACCTCAGGTACGAGATGATGTCCATATTCCTAAACTGAAATTGAATATTCCACCATTTGAGGGTAGATATGTTCCTGATATATATCTTACTTGGGAGTTAGAAACTGAACAACGATTTACATGTTTACAATATCCTGAGGAGAGACGAGTTGTTGCTGCTGTTTGTGATTTCACTAGTTTTGCATGTGTATGGTGGTCTGAACATTGTAGATTATATCCTATTCCAACTACTTGGGCTGCTTTGAAAACTGCTATGCGTACGCGTTGGGTTCCACCATATTATCAACGTGAATTGCTTCAAAAATTGCAGCGTTTAAGACAAGGAAAAAATTCTGTAGAAGAATATTATCAGGAATTACAAACTGGCATGATTAGATGTGGTATTGTTGAGGAGAATGAAGCTATGCTTGCACGTTTTCTTGGTGGATTAAATAGAGAGATTCAGACCATTCTAGACTATAAGGAGTATACTAATATCACTCGTTTATTCCATCTTGCTTGTAAAGCTGAACGTGAAGTGCAGGATCGACAAGCATTGGGGCGAACTAACTTTTCTGCAGGCCGACCTTCATCATGGACACCACGTGCATCTTCTACTTCAACTGCACCAGCACCTCCATCCGGTGCCACCTCCAGCCGTGATACAAGAAAACAGGCACAACCACCATTATCTGCCAAGAGCGCACCTGCGGGGCCTGCACAGCGTTCTTCTTCTTCCATGGCATCAACAGGGCACACAAGTGATATTATTTGTCGTCGTTGTAAGGGAGGAGGTCATTATGCGAGAGAATGCAAATCTCCGCGTGTGATGATTGCTACCGCGGATGGTGGATATGAGTCCGCTAGTGACTATGATGAGGAGACTTTGGCTCTTATTACACGTGAAGAACATGGTGGAGATGATTCTGATCATGAGACGCAATACATGGCTCCTGAAGACGCTGACAGGTATGAATGTTTAGTTGCTCAACGTGTTTTGAGTGTGCAGGTCACACAAGCTGAGCAAAATCAGAGGCACAATTTGTTCCATACCAAGGGAGTTGTGAAGGAACGTTCTGTGCGCGTCATAATAGACGGAGGGAGCTGCAACAATTTGGCTAGCATGGAGATGGTGGAGAAGCTTTCTCTCACCACAAGACCACATCCACATCCTTACTACATCCAATGGTTCAACAACAGCGGCAAGGTTAAGGTAACACGTACTGTTCGTGTGCATTTTAGTATCTCTACATATGCTGATTATGTTGATTGTGATGTGGTACCTATGCAAGCATGTTCCTTATTACTTGGTAGACCATGGCAATTTGATAAAAATTCTGTACACCATGGTAGAAACAATCACTATACTCTTGTTCATAAGGATAAAAATATTACTTTGCTTCCTATGACTCCTGATTCCATTTTGAAAGATGATATTAATAGAGCTAATAAAGCACAACAGGAGAAGAATAAGAGTGAAAATCAGATTGTGGCAAAAGAATTTGAGCAACAAATGAAGCCTAATAATAAACCATCTAGTGTTGCTTCTGAAATTAAATTGAAAAGTGCATGTTTATTTGCCACCAAATCTGATATTGATGAGCTAGATTTCAGCAAATCTGTTTGCTATGCTTTTGTGTGCAAAGAGGCATTATTTTCATTCGAGGACGTGCCTTCCTCTTTGCCTCCTGCTGTCACTAACATTTTGCAGGAGTTCGCTGACGTCTTTCCACAAGACGTGCCACCGGGATTACCGCCTATTCGAGGGATTGAGCATCAGATTGACTTAATTCCCGGTGCTTCACTACCAAACCGTGCACCATACCGTACCAATCCAGAGGAGACGAAGGAGATTATGCGTCAAGTACAAGAGCTTCTCGACAAAGGTTATATACGCGAATCCCTTAGTCCTTGTGCTGTTCCTATTATTCTAGTGCCGAAAAAGGATGGTACATCACGTATGTGTGTTGATTGTAGAGGCATTAATAATATTACTATTCGTTATCGTCATCCTATTCCTAGGCTAGATGATATGCTTGATGAATTGAGTGGCTCTACAATATTCTCCAAAGTTGATTTGCGTAGTGGCTACCATCAAATTCGTATGAAATTGGGAGATGAATGGAAAACAGCATTTAAAACTAAGTTTGGATTATATGAGTGGTTAGTCATGCCTTTTGGGTTAACTAATGCACCTAGTACTTTCATGAGATTAATGAACGAAGTTTTACGTGCTTTCATTGGACGATTTGTGGTAGTTTACTTTGATGACATATTGATTTATAGCAGATCTTTGGAGGAACATTTGGAACATTTACGTGCTGTTTTTATTGCTCTACGTGATGCACGTTTGTTTGGTAACCTTGGGAAGTGCACCTTTTGCACCGACCGAGTATCTTTTCTTGGCTATGTTGTTACTCCACAGGGAATTGAAGTTGATAAAGCCAAGATTGAAGCTATTGAGAGTTGGCCGCAGCCCAAAACGGTCACACAAGTGAGGAGTTTTCTTGGCCTCGCTGGATTCTATAGGCGTTTTGTGAGAGATTTCAGCACCATTGCTGCACCTCTCAACGAGCTTACAAAGAAGGATGTGCCTTTTGTTTGGGGTACCGCACAGGAAGAAGCCTTCACGGTATTGAAAGATAAGTTGACACATGCTCCTTTACTCCAACTTCCTGATTTTAATAAGACTTTTGAGCTTGAATGTGATGCTAGTGGAATTGGATTAGGAGGTGTGTTATTACAAGATGGCAAACCTGTTGCATACTTTTCTGAAAAATTGAGTGGGCCTAGTCTGAATTATTCTACTTATGATAAAGAATTATATGCTCTTGTTCGGACTTTAGAAACATGGCAACATTATTTATGGCCCAAAGAATTTGTTATACATTCTGATCATGAATCTTTGAAACATATTAAAAGTCAAGCTAAGCTGAATCGTAGACATGCTAAATGGGTTGAATTCATTGAGACTTTCCCTTATGTCATTAAACACAAGAAGGGAAAAGAAAATGTTATTGCTGATGCATTGTCTCGTCGCTATACTATGCTTTCACAACTTGACTTCAAAATATTTGGTTTGGAGACCATCAAAGATCAATATGTGCATGATGCTGATTTTAAAGATGTAATGCAGAATTGCAAAGAAGGAAGAAGGTGGAACAAGTTTGTCGTTAACGATGGATTTGTGTTTCGTGCTAACAAGCTATGCATTCCAGCTAGCTCCGTTCGTCTTTTGTTGTTGCAGGAGGCGCATGGAGGAGGATTAATGGGACACTTTGGCGTGAAGAAGACGGAGGACGTACTTGCTACACATTTCTTTTGGCCAAAGATGAGACGGGATGTTGAGCGTTTTATTGCTCGCTGCACTACATGTCAAAAAGCTAAGTCACGACTCAATCCTCATGGTTTATATATGCCTTTGCCTGTACCTAGTGTTCCTTGGGAGGATATATCTATGGACTTTGTTTTAGGTTTACCTCGAACAAAGAAGGGGAGGGATAGCATATTTGTTGTCGTGGATAGATTCTCGAAAATGGCACACTTTATACCATGTCATAAAAGTGATGATGCTGTTAATGTTGCTGATTTGTTCTTTCGTGAAATTATTCGCTTGCATGGTGTGCCAAATACTATTGTTTCAGATCGTGATACTAAATTTCTTAGCCACTTTTGGAGATGTTTATGGGCTAAGTTGGGGACTAAACTGCTTTTTAGTACTACTTGTCACCCCCAAACTGATGGACAAATTGAAGTAGTCAATAGAACGTTGTCTACTATGCTTAGGGCTGTTTTGAAGAATAATAAGAAAATGTGGGAGGAATGCTTGCCTCATATTGAATTTGCTTATAATCGTTCATTGCATTCTACTACTAAGATGTGCCCTTTTGAAGTTGTGTATGGTTTCCTACCTCGTGCACCTATTGATTTGTTGCCTCTTCCATCTTCGGAGAAGGTTAATTTTGATGCTAAACAACGTGCTGAATTGATTTTAAAAATGCATGAGTTAACTAAGGAAAACATTGAGCGCATGAATGCTAAATATAAACTTGCTGGAGATAAGGGTAGAAAACATGTTGTGTTTGCACCTGGAGATCTTGTTTGGTTACATTTGCGTAAGGATAGATTTCCTGATTTGCGCAAATCAAAGTTAATGCCACGTGCTGATGGTCCCTTTAAGGTGTTAGAGAAAATAAATGATAATGCATATAAACTTGAGCTGCCTGCAGATTTTGGGGTTAGTCCCACTTTTAACATTGCAGATTTGAAGCCTTATTTGGGTGAGGAAGATGAACTTCCGTCGAGGACGACTTCTTTTCAAGAAGGGGAGGATGATGAGGACATCAATACAATTGTTACACCCACAGCCCCTGCTGCTATACATACTGGACCAATTACTAGAGCTCGTGCACGCCAACTAAATTACCAGGTACTTTCGTTTCTTGGTAATGATTCTAATGTTCATGAGAATATGATGCTGCCTAAATTGGATACATTTGTTTTGCTTACAAATGAAGGGCCTAGCTTGGAGAAGGATGAACATTGGAGCAAGAACAAGCATGGAGATGATGGCATGCGCAAGGGGAACAAGAACGGAGTTACAAGTGATGATTTCAGGACTTTGAAGCCACCATAATGGGTGCATGAAGCCTTGGACGAAATATACAAGATGCCACTTCATAAATTTCGTCCAGAGGCTATTTTAGGTGCTGCGTCACCTTATTATTGGGCCAGGCCCATGTAATTTCGAAATACATAAGTATAGGCTATTTTTAGAGTCCGTATGTGTGGGGAAACAAGAGATAGGGTTGATTTCGGACCCCTCCACCAAGGGCCACGAAATTCCCCCCTCTTCCTCCATATATACAGCCCTTAGGGCATCGTTTAGACTTTGGGTTTTGTTTAGATTAAAAGTTCGCCATAGCTGCAACTTCGCGTACTTCGTTTGTGTTCAACGACCAGACAAAGGCGTCACAGAACCCCACCTTGATCAATAAAGCTTTCATCTTATATTCGCAATATCCAGATTGCAATCTTAGTTTCTTGCTTGTTCTTCGTTTGCTCGCAGGAAACAGACCCTCGTGGTCAGGTTGATCGTGCTCCGGCGTGGTCAATAACCTCTCGGAGTTGGTTTAGCGATTGCTAAGGCGCGACGTCCTCGCACGTTCGTAGTCGGATCGTCAAAGTCGACTTCCACCAAAGCGAAATCCACCATCTCATCGAAAGACGGGACACCTTTGCCTCTATCACTATTTTTGTCAGGATAACTTGTACTAGTTGTCTCCCTTCGAATTTGGCCATTGTGGGATCCCTTCCCACTCAATATTTGGGGAGAGGACCAGGGCCTCTATAAATAGTACTAGCCACCACCATAACGGGGACGGATCTTCAAGATCATCCTCAACCACACAAGCTCACCAAGCACAAGAACACCTCTCGTCAGGAGGCTGTTCTTCCCTTGTAACTGTTCATCCATAGCCCAAGAGGCAATCCACCACACCACACTAGAGTAGGGTGTTACACCACAACGGTGGCCCAAACCAGTATAAATCTTGTGTCTCATGTTCTTTGGGTTCGTGAAGCTAGGCCGTGAGATCATTGAGTGCGCGAGCTAGAGGGGGGAGAGATCTTCGTGTGCACCATAGTGTTCGAACCTCAAGGGTTTTACCGGAACCCGAAATCTGACACACTCCGCCTATTGAAGAATCTGAATATTCGTCTTCGGTTGCAACTATTGTTGCAAGAGTCGTTGATGAAGAAGACGACACCACTTCACCGACCCTGTCTGCACTGCACCATGACACTGCATTAGGCTTGTCTACACCACCAAACTCCAACGACGACCCTGCTCCATCATCTACTCCACCGACACCACTTCAAACCTTTTTGGTCATTACTCACAAAAGGGGGAGAAGCATATGAGTGGATAGTCTTCAAGCAGTTCATTATGGGTGGTTGCATTATTTTTGCTAAGTCTTTACAACTCTCATCTTTTGAAACAATTTGGTTTTGGAGTTGTAACACTTAAACTCGATGGTCGTCTGCTACTTTTTTCCGCTATCTTGTGATGCGATGATAAATTCCGCATGAAGTCTTTATGTAGATGTCCATTTTTCATTATGCATGTCATTATCTTCATTACCTCTTTATATGCATGATGAATTGTATTCATAAGTTGAAGAGGATCTCCACAAAGTAAAACCCGCCATGTGCATTTGCATTCAAAAGCAAATTACTTATATGCACATCTTCAGGAGGAGCCTTTTGCTACTTATGAAGACAATGCCTTAATCCTTAACTTTCACATAATTTTATCCCCATTGAAAACTTCAACCAGTTTGTCATCAATCACCATAAAGGGGGAGATTGTAAGTGCATCTAGTGCCACCCCTAGTTGGTTTTGGAGTATTGACGACAAACTTGGTTGACGGACTAATGTGTTTGTGAGAATTGCGGGATAACACAAGTAGTAGGCCCTTATTGATTCGGTTTACCTACCAGAGATGACCCCTAAAAATGTGTGAAGACATTGAAGACAATGGTGTTATGTGAAGACTTTCACAGAGAAGACTATGACATGAGAATACATTCACATGAAGACTATGGAGTGCTAAAACATAGTTGTTTCGTAGTTTCCTTTTCTTCTTTGTTGAGTCATAGGAACCACTATACTGTTAAGTGTGGTCCAAGTGAACAAAGTCAGAGTGACTGATGTGATGCTCAACCAAATCCTATGTCTTCGAGCGAAGATAATGAGAGAAAATCTTACCCAGAGCTGGATGAGTCAGCTTTACTTGTAGCCCAAGTCAAGCTGCCGCGTGTGTTCGAAATCTGACCGTTGGACACATGTCAATTCCTTAGTGACCCATGGTCATTTCGGACAAATCAGGTCGGTTTGCCTCCTGGCTATAAATAGCCCACCCCCTACACCATAAATTGGTGGCTGCTCAGAGTTAGTTCTCGGCTTTTGTCGTTTGAGAGCAACCCTCCTCCGAAGCATTTGAGAGAGAGAGAGAGAGATCCTTGCGAGGACAAAGCCCTAAACACCCAGAGCCAAAGAGTATTAGGCATCACTGAAGTCTTTCTATCTACTTGACCTGAAGACTTGTTACACTTGAGGACTGTGAATCCTCTAGCCGGTTAGGCATCGCGTTCTGAGCATCCAAGAGTCATTATGGATCGCCAGTAAACAAAGTCTGTGAAGGTTTGGAAGTCTACCTTGAAGACTTACCAGAGTGATTGGACGAGGACTGGGTGTCCTTAACTCAAGGGGAATAAGGTGAAGACGCGGTCTTCTGAGTTAAATCTCAGCCTCCCTAACCAGACGTACAATTGTCACAGCAACTGGAACTTGTCTACCAAATCCTTGTCTTCACCAAGCTACTGGTTCTGTCCTTCACTTTCCTTTACTTTATAGTTTGTCTTCATGAAGTCATTGTTTTCCTGTATGATCTGATTGACTTCACTGAGTGAATACTGTTTATTGTTTGGCTTCATGTTGTCTTCCATCC
The DNA here is from genome assembly GCF_018294505.1 of Triticum aestivum. NCBI lineage: Eukaryota > Viridiplantae > Streptophyta > Magnoliopsida > Poales > Poaceae > Triticum > Triticum aestivum. The sequence goes on from NC_057809.1 coordinate 291,841,913, forward strand.
TGATCCTTACTACCAAGTTGCTGATAGTCTTTGTGCTTTCACTTCATTGCAATCTTGACTATGGCTTATCTAGTGTAGTCTTTCATCCACTATGTATCAATAGGTTCATTTCTATTGTTTGTCTTCAAATACATCATGTTTTGAAGACTTCCATAAAAATCGCCTACTCACCCCCCTCTAATCGATAACTAGCACTTTTAGGAACGTGGGGCAACTCCTTGGAGGTGGAGGATGGGGTGGCTGAACCGGCGGGACGACGAGATAGACGATGGATCCTCATTCGGTGCGGTGGATGAGGGACGTCGAGGTGTTGCTATGGACGATGTCGTTGGGGAAGAGGCTCTGGCTAGGTGGCGGACGGAGGAGGGTGTGGGGCTTCACGGGTTTTCGTGGCCTCGGTGTACGACTGGGTGGGTGGATGGGATGGGAGGGGAACCATGGCTTAGGGACGCGCTTGTCCAAAATATGGGGTAAGTTACGAAAGTACTCCCACCAAGCTAGGTGGTTCTTTTGGTTCAGGGGTGTCGTGGGCATTTCCCGTGTCGGGATTTCGCAGGAGGTGGGAGTTTTCGCGCATGTTGTAATTTTGGGATAGCAAGGCGTGAGTTGAGATGGAGGGAGTTTTTGGAGCACAACAAGACAAAGATATATCTTAATAAATATTTCAGGGTAATAAGGCGCGGGTTGAAGAGGCGGGAGTTCTGCAGCACGATAGATGGAGATGCTAGCTCGAAATTTCGGCATAATAAGGCACATGTTGAAATTTCGGGAGACAATTCACACCTCATCACTAGAGAGAGCCATGTCCCGTTTTACTATATTACTAGAAATGCATTCAAATACAACTACAAAAAAACTAAAAAAATCGGGACAACAAACATAACGTGTACAGTACCAAATCAATTTGCACTTCCCTCAACAATAAAAAAACAATTTGTGTTGTCTAGCATATGGACTAAATTTGAGTACATTTTTCCTGTTTGAATGGGATTGTACTCGGGTTAGTTATACAACCATCTAAATATTATCTTCACAACACATGAGATGAATATAGGAGTAGCAAATTCATATATAAATACGAACTACATGTACATACGATCTCAAATTCAAATATATGTATCCATTTTATGTTGAATTAAAATCATAGTACATGCATGCTCTGGCTAGATGTTCGGAATCTAAACCATGTATGATACTATGTACAATGTGTTCAACACGCACAACACACACACAAACACCATTTAGACTAGTAAGGTACAAGTGCATTGCACACATGAGATTTGGCAACCAAATTATGAATAAATACCACATTATGGCATGTAAGCTTTGAGTCATATATGCATGATGTAGATGTTCATTTAATTCTTATAGTTCATCTCATTCAAAATCATTTAGTTTTTATAAAAAAGCTAATCGATTTTAAGATTCATGGAATTGTGCGTTGTAAATCATAAAGTAAAAAACAAATAATTACAATTCATGTAGAAAAAAATTGGGCAATTATGACACGAAAGATTCTAGAACAAAGGAGAAGTGCTTGTGTTTTTGAGATTTGTGCATTATGCTTAAGTTCAACCATGGAGTCTTCTAGATTTTACATGTGGAAAAATCTGGTAGAATGTAGATGATATCCAACGGCCGGTAGTGCTCAGATTTGCCATCTCTGCACCATCGGATTGGCTTCATCCAACGACCATCTTTCAAAGTTAATGTTATTCACACACTATATAAAATATAAAATATAATATATAGGGGTATACATATAGATATGTGATGCGAAAGCCACCCATCATCTCCAATTAGAATAGTGTGTCCACGCATGGATGTAATGTGGCCAAACGATGTCTTCCATCGGTATCTCAAATTCAAATCTGTCTGACCTTGTTCAATGTGTATACAGTATAGCATGCTCATTTCCAAACCACACCACGCATATCTCAGTTATATTCATGCATGCATGGGTTTCATACATCATGATCTCTTATTTAAATATTTTAATTCAACTTTACATTGATTATGACCTCACCTAGTCTTTTATACCCACACAGTCTTCTTCTCTTTATAATTGTATCACTAACTTTCTCTCGTGCATGCATGCAAACACACTACCACTCGGCATTATCCATCGCACACACACAAGCTTTTTCTTCCGGACGGTCTCCCATGCATGCACACACACACACATCCCCCTCTTAATCATTTCGGGCATTCTTTATCTCTCACGTGCATGCCCAACGGTCGATGTTCCTCTATGTGTGTGTATATATAGCTAGGTCTTTCCCAGTTTTCCACACAAACCGATCGATCTATATATCTAGTGAGGTCTCACCCTCTTTCCCACGTACACATCGATCAATCTATACCTCTCTATATAGGATTACATAGCTAATACACCCACATTAATTATATATCCAACGCCCCCCCTCTTATCATCCATGCCTTCCGCTTCATCTCTCAGACACGCGCATAGTAGCGAAGACAGGGGCAGCAAGGGCCCTGCCCCCCTAACATCACTACATATTGAGCCTAATATGAATGTGATCAGTACATCAATTGTTGGTAAAATGGTTTAAGTTAATGAATTGGCCCTCCTCGTAAAGGATTAGCAATGCTTGGTCCCCTAGCTCATTTATTTTTCATGGCTCCGCCACTACGTGCAACCGCGCATGTTCTCGCCCCTCTCTTTAAATATAGGTCTCGCACTTATGCACTCCTTCATAGCCTCTCTCCACTTGGCTCCTCGCACCATCTTCCAGCCCCCACCAGATTCTGCCACATGTACAATCTAGAAGATTCCATGGTTGAACTTAAGCATAATGCACAAACCTCAAAACACAAGTACTTCTCCTTTGTTCTAGAATCTTCCGTATGATAACTGCCCAAACTTTTTTTCTAGTTGAATTGCCATTATTTGTTTTTAATTTATGCTTTACAATGCACAATTCCATGAATCATAAAATATATTAACTCTTTTATAAAAACCAATTGATTTTGAATGAGATGAACTATAAGAATTAAACGAACGTCTACATCATGTATATATGACTCAAAGCTTACATGCTACAGTGTGGTATTTATTCATAATTTGGTTGCCAAATCTAATGCGTGCAATGCACGTGTACCTTACTAGTACTTCCAGTATGTGTGAAACACGTAAATTAGAATTCCAATGGCACGCTACACAGTGTCTCTCCCTTTTTCAGTTCATGAAGCCACGTGGCACATGTGGAGGCGTTGTCGCGACCTCCTTGTGTGGATTGATCACAATGACGTGCTGCTGGTTCCAGAAGAATGTACTCGTCCTCTCTCATGCAATCTGGCACTACATGCATGAAGCGAAGATGTGCAGGCATGCACTCATTCCCTCACACGCACACGCGGGTACACGGTGGGACACATTTTTGTACGAAGATCCACCCCATGTGATAATTTGACGCGTGTAAAGTCCTTCACTTCATTGATGGTCAATTAATACATCACATGCAAATTGAGTGGACATGAGGGAGGAAGTAGTTGAGAAAGACATTACTACTCCACTGCCTGTATGTGAGTAGTTAAATCATGGTTGCTACTTTCATTGGTCTCCTTCGTATTTTGTGCCATTTTTTGACCATATTTTAAGTAACATAATATTTATGCATGTCATAAAAAGTGGCACAAAAAAGGGGCCAATAAACCAGGATGCAGGCAACATGATCAATTTTTGCCTGGGCTACTATTGGTGGCCTTTGTATTTAAATATGGACGGAGTGGAGTAGTACTATCTTTATCTTAGCCTGGTAGGGCTCTCCCAGCGCCTAAGCTCGCCTCCCCGCCTCGCCCACTGGATCCTGCCATGGAGGATCCCGTAGATCCCAGGATCCCGCGGGCTGCCCTCTCATTGCGGCCCACAACACTGCCGCCTTTGAGCGAAACCCACATGTGTTTTAGAGGGGATCCATTGCTCTGGAATCACAGATCGGTGGCACTGGAGGACATGCCAGGGATGTGTTTTAGGTGGTGGGAAGCAAGGGAAAATCGGATCGAGGAAGCGTCACATTGATTGGAGAGAAGTTCGAAGGAGCTGCGCCTGGCGTAGCACAAGGCGGAGGCGCAAGTCGATCTCAGGGGAGAGATGCTGAGGGATGTCAGCATCTGGCAGCGTCGCGTTGATTTCGAGCTAGGGCTAATGGCAGAGATCATATTCATGGAGTCCACTACGGAGTAAAGAACATGCATGCCTGCAGAATGGCATGAGCAGCCGGTGCAACTGTTCAAATGGGTGGTAGGAGAAGCCAAATCATGGGACTAGCTGCGGTGGCGCCGCTGGGCATGCATCGTAGGCGACATGAGCTGCCCTCCTTCCCCGCCAGCGATGCAGTGACCTACTCCATTGCTGCTGAAGTGAACTTGCGGTGCCATGGCGGTTTGCAACCGTGACAATCACTCCATCTATATGTATTGTATTCATGTGAAAATACTTGGTCATTTGGAAAAATATGGTAATTGATTTATCACTAGTTTTTGAATGCTTGGTCTTGACAATCACCCAAAGCCATAACCAGAAGTCTCCCTCGCGTAGTACTTACGGTCGGTCAGACCCGTGACACGCATCGGCTTGGTCTGACATGTACGACCAGTTACATCACTGACTTGTGCGACCGCATTTGAGCAATAGTACTTGAAAATTTGTGTTCCAGGAAACTCATCGGGAGCCGTTTCGGGCCTTGAAACCAAAACCACCAATTAATCTTTAGCTTGACCCCATCACATTCCAATGTGTATAGTATAATTAAGTGCAAACCTGCTCACACCTAGTACGTATCAAACCTGAACATGTTCCCACTATGCAGTTTTTAGTACTAGTGCTAGTACTAGGTTATAAAAAGGGGAACTAGTACCTAGCCGAATATCACTCTACCTCTTCCTCCTCATAAGTCTTTCTTGTTCATCCGTCCTTGCCATGGCCGGTGTGTAGAGCTCTAGGTAGAGAACTACTCATAACAAGGGAGTGGCAACCAAGGCTGTGGAAAAAAGAGAGGGCTCACCTCCTGGCAGAGACCTCGAAAGATCTCTCATGGGCAGGCAAGGGCTCCCAGGAGCGCCCTAGCCGCGGAGGCGAGTGCTCCTAGCAGCGCCCTAGCCGTGTAGGCGAGGGCTCCTAGGAGCACCCTAGCTGCGGAGGCAAACATGCCGAGCTGGCGGCGCTGGAGTCGTTATCCCTCGACGACATGCCCAATCAGCTTAATAATCAGGAGGAGTTCATCGACGGCTTGTGGAGCTGCTGAAGGAGAGCCTCGACGACATGTCCGTTGAGCTCAATGAGAAGGGGGAGTTGACCGCCGGCTTGGTGATGCTGCTGAAGGAGAGTATTGCCTCGGATAAGAAGGCGACCAGCGAAATCCTGCAACTTTAGGAGGACAAGGCGAAGCTCTGCCACGAACTCGACCTGCTGAAGAAGGAGAACACCGGCTGGAAGAAGTTGCATGAGAAGAGTAGTTCCTCGATGAAGATGCTACAGGCCCTCGTCATGGAACATAAGGAGGAATTGGCAAAGCTCCGCATCGAGCACCATGCTGCCGTCAAGGTATGTAATGCGGCCGTGGAACAGATGATGAAGGCTCACGTCGAGAAATCCCGCGTCATGGACAGAATGAAGAAGATGCCATAGGAGATGTGCGAGGAGATGGAGGTCGTGGAGGCGATGAAGAAGCGGTTACGACTCAGCGGACAACAACCCTTCATGTAGTAGAGAGCAGCGCCCCAGACTTGTGTGTGCATCTTCCTTCCTTTTGTGTGTGTGTGTGTGGGGGGGGTAATCTTCCTTCTTCTTCCGCTCCTGTATTTCTTGTTTTGCTTTGGGTGTTTCGCCGCATGTGTCGTTCCCTACGGGGTATGAATAGAACAATGCTAACGATGAGCGGCGTTGTGGGATCGATGAATAGCACATTAGATCATTTTTATTTCCATATCGCACTGGGGTGCCGTGTTTAGGGATCCTCCATCATACTAGTACTCCAGTGCAAAACTTGAGTATACCGCACGGTCTTTGCTCCTCCTCAGGTTGTCGGCAACATTTATAGGAGCAGTCAAATCTCAAGGCCCCGCCTTCCAGCAGCAATGAGCCATCAAATCACAAAGGCCCTCGCCTCTCGTGAAACCGACAAAGCGAGACTGCCCCGCCCTCTAGCCTTTTAAAAGTATAATATTGTACAGTAGTAGTATCGATGGATTGCGCCATGGAGCAAAACTAACAAGATGAAATTAAAGAAAAAAGGTGGTACATATAGAGAGGGCTCATCGCCAAATTATGCATATAGTAAAAAAGCTAGTACGTTCTTAGATGGGGTGCTAAATTCTATTTAATTCTTGGGTTTTTATTATTTATGCCACTAGTTGTGTATCAATACACAATTTTGCCATTAGAAGTTACTACTAAAAATGCCATCGATCCGTGAGATGCTTGCCCAAAAATGCCATTGTTCCGTTAGATGTTTGCTCAAAAATGCCATTAGACATTGTTATTTTCACGTCAAACCCGTTGACCATGTTATATGACAAAAATAATCCTAGACCCACATGTCGATTCTCTCTATCTCACAATGATAAGTGTGGCCCCGCTTGTCAGGAGTAACCAAGCAAATAATTTTACAGGAAAATAAGAACGTTGTTGGGATCAAGTAGGCCCCACACTTTATTGTACTGTAGTGAGATATAGGGAGAGATGGCATGTTGGTCCATAGGTATTTATCTCATTATAACATGGCAAAAGAGATTTGAGTCATAATAATGGTGTCCAACACAACACACCACTCAATAAAACTAAGCACCCTGAAATTCTTTGACAACTAAACTACTGGCTATATGATGTTGGCCATATATATTGTATGTATATAATGTGAAGAAACGAGTGGTAGTACTACCAACTACAAGATGAACTATAAGAAATACTAGTATGTACGTACTAAAGAGTTAAAGTAACGAGAAGGAACATAACATAGTTCTGCTGGGGGCTCAGCACAACACACCCCTCAAATAAAACTAAGCACCCTGAAATTAAACTAAGCAACTAATCTGGTAGACACTGCATTACAACCACCATGAGCAACGACACTGCCACCTTACTCGGACTCCTCATCCACGTGCTCGACTTCGTCCTTGTCCGTCTTCCTCGTGGCCGATACTTCTTTACTTGAACCGCACACTTGGCTCTCGCTCTTCATCCAACCCTTGTAGATACTGAAACAAAGGTAGGCATCCATTGCAACATAATTAATGTGGTCTCTATCTAGTACATTCCACTGCCATGCATGATGAAACTTGGGCGGAGGTTTTGTCAATCTACCGTATGAAGGATCAACCATGCCTACTGCTAGGGTCAGCATTGAAGGCTGACAGGAGGACACCAGCACATTCCTCGGGAGGTCGAAGGGCTGGCCTACTCCGAGGCCTATCCGACCCATGACTTCTTTGTCATTCATAAAGTCTACATAAACGAATTTGACTTTGCCGCCCCCGAGGAAGTTCTTAAAATCCTTGCACTCAACATCGGCATGGCATATGTGGTAGACCAAGCACAAGTTATGCACGCAAACCTAGATCAGGGCGGGCTTCTTCTTCTCTTCCTCCTTTATATTCTTCTCTTTTCCCAGGACTGTGGTGTACTCAACATGTAGCCCATCGACCCACTCATCACCCTTTGACTGTTTGAACATGCGTCTGAAGCAAGCAAGGCATCCTTTCACCATCGTGGAAGAATGGGTGTAGATGACGTCGAACTCATCGCCGGTGATGGTTCTAACCTTGTACTCACCACCGATCATGGAGATTTGGGATGCCATGGATCTAGAAGGAGGGCTAGGATTAGCAGAACTGCTACAATGTGAAAGGACGGGACAACTAGGAGTGAACTGTCATAATGTTAAAGGACGGCCGGGGACGAGTAGGAGCGAACTGCTAGCGATTTTTCGATTGTAAAAATGCTGAGTGGGGCATGCGAATGATAAGGTAGTGGCTTGCCCGATGGATAAATGGATTCATGCACGATACTATGGGGGCCCAATTAGATGTCATGTCTACTAGACGCCCAATTAATTTTTTTTGAATATTTACTGTGAGGCAAGGCCCCACAACCCTTTATTAAAGCAAATAGAACTGTACAAACAAAATACAGGCTATACAAGGAAAAGGAAAAAAATACCTATGGCTAAACATCAGTACCTACTTTACAACAGAGAATCAACCCAAGCCAAGAGTTTTGGTTTAATACAATCCTTCACTCTATGAGCAAGCAATGAGATATCATGGATGAATTTGCACTTCCAAGACTGAAGGTAGCTCTTTCAGATCTGAAGGTTCTGCCATTTCTTAAAATCCAGATATTCCAAGCTGCTGTTAGCATGACTTCAAAGAAGAAAGGGTGCCTGAAGCTGGACCTAGCATGCATGATACATTGCAAAATATCTGAGCCCCCAGACCAATCAATGCCCAGGTAATTCCAGACTCTACAGCTGAAGGTGCAGTTAAAAACAGATGGATTCTATCCTCTTGGCTAGAGCGCCAGTGTTTTCTAACCAGCATCTCCTTGGAGTTTAGTCTGTCAAAAAAGAGGAGCCACCCAAACACCTTGATCTTCATGGTGCACCTACTCTGCCACAACCATTTGCAGGGTTGTATTGTAGGTAGATGAGAGTGCATGATCGTGTAGAAGCTCTTGGCAGTGTATTCCCCTGATTTGCCAGGCCATATCCAAACATCAGGTATAGTTGGGTCTCTTTCTAACAGCATGATCCAACCTTCCAGCATGTGTAACTCAACAACAGCCTCATGAGAAATAGGTAAATAAAACATGGAGAAGAGATCCTGGGATTGAAGGAATTCTTGCACAAAGATCGTATCATTATTGACAAATGAAAACAACCTAGGCAATCTCCAACATAGGGGTCTAGCAGAACCCCCAATGTGCCAAGAATCTGTCCAGAACAGAGCAGAGTCACCCATGTTGATGTGAACCGAGGCAATAGCAGTATAAGCCTCATGCAGCTTCAGAACATCCCTCCACCAGAAAGATCCAGCTTCAACTGTTGCCTGTGGAACACCATGATCATAGTAACTGATCCATATTAGGGTCACCCAAGGAATATCAACCTTGTTTTAGAACTTGTGAAGGTGCTTGATAAGGAGTCCTTTGTTCTGGATGTTCAGATTAATTACTCCTAAACCCCCTTTATCTTTTGGCCAGCAAACTAGTTCCCATGCAGCCAGAGACTGCTTGGGAGCATCACTATTGCCCCTCCAAAGACATTGCCTGAAGATTCTGTCAAGCTGCTTAATGATCCCTGGTGGAATATTGAGGCTGCACAAAAAGTATATTGGCAGAGAGGTCAAGGCAAAGGTAAGAAGTTGCAAGCGAGAGCCTTGATTCAGCATGGAAGAGCTTGTGGTTAACCTCCTCTCAAGACTGTCAACTAGGGGCATTAGGTTAATGATCCTTGGTCTTGTAGTTCCCAAAGGCAATCCCAGATAAGTAAATGGGAGCTGTCCAATTTTACAACCAAGAATAGCAGCAAGTCTAGAGGTCTCCTCATCACTTATATTCAAAGGGATCATTGAAGATTTAGCAAAGTTGAACATGCTGCTGACCTTCCGACACCCAATTAAATGGCTTCATGCATCTGCGTGTTCACACGCCAAGCATCTTGAAAATTATAGGTGATACAAAGCTTTTCCATGCTCCCATGATACAGGCTTCCGAGAGCCCTTGGATCTGAGATCGAATGGTTGCATGGCGTTACTCTAGACCTATTAGTGAATATCCTATCCTGGAGGGTTATTCTGCAAAGTTTCAGTAACTTAGCATGTGACCATTCGATCTTAGATCCAAGGGCTGCTAGTAGCCCATATCATGGTCGCGCCTACCATGACCGCCGCCTCGCTCGCGCGGTCACGCCCTTGGAGATTTCAGATGGCTATAAATGAGCATTTGTTTTACCTACTTCGCATGCATGAAACCACTTCCTCCGTCTAGGTGCGTTAGGCTATCTAATGTTGGCATGTCATACATAGTCATCACTTAGTCACTCATACAACAAGGTTAGCTATAAGGTTGGCTATAAGGGTATTTTTTACTTCTCTCTATCTCTTTCTTCGTAGTATTTATTGCATTTGCTAAAGAGTGACCTCTTCCAATGAAATGGTGCTTAGATGAGGTGCTAAGGGCATGAAATGGCTTAGAAACTCAAGTCCCCAATGCATAGGTGCTTAGTTTATTGTTGCTAAGATTGCTTCATTTAATTAGCTATAGACTCAAAATTGTTTTTTCACCTAGGTACACACGCTTAGCACCGTTTCTTCCTGGGGTCACCAAACTAGTCTCTCTCTTCTTAATTAACTTGCCACATCAGACTTTATGCCTATGTGGCAGGCTTAGCACCTGTACGAGCAAGTACATGGCATTTTTGCATATGTGGAGGAGAGAGGCAAGGAAAAAGTGGAGGAGTGGGCTCTCATGCAAGAGATAGCCTCGACACGTTCTCCTAGACAAAAGCATTTAATACAAGGAGAGAGATAGAGAGAAAGTGAGAAAAAGTTGTAACCTTATAGCCAACTATATAGCCAACCCTATTGTATGACTAATAAATAATACTAACTTTTGATGACACGTGATACGTCTCTAATGTATCTATATTTTTTGATTGTTCCATGCTATTATGTTATCTATTTGGATGTTTTATATGCATTAATATGCTATTTTATATGATTTTTGGGACTAACCTATTAACCTAGAGCCCAGTGCCAGTTCCTGTTTTTTTCCTTGTTTTAGAGTTCCACAGAAAAGGAATACCAAACGGAGTCCAAACGGAATGAAACTTTCGCAATGATTTTTCTTGGACTAGAAGATATCCAGAGGACTTGGAGTGCACGTTAGGAAAGCCACGAGGCGGCCACAAGGTCGGGAGGCACACCCAGGGGGGTAGGGCACGCCCCCACCCTTGTGGGCCCCTCGTGACTCCCCGACCTATTTCTTCCACCTATATATTCTCAAATATCCCAAAACCTTCTAGGAGAGCCACGAAACCACTTTTCCACCGCTGCAACCTTCTGTACCCGTGAGATCCCATCTAGGGGCCTTTTACGGTGTCCTACCGGAGGGGGATTCGGTTACGGAGGGCTTCTACATGAACACCATTGCCTCTCCGATAGAGCGTGAGTAGTTTACCATAGACCTACGGGTCCATAGCTAGTAGCTAGATGGCTTTTTCTCTCTCTTTGATTCTCAACACAAAGTTCTCCTTGATGTTCTTGGAGATCTATTCGATGTAGTACTCTTTTGCGGTGTGTTTGCCGAGATCCGATGAACTTTGGATTTATGATCAGCTTGTCTATGAATATTATTTCAATCTCCTCTGAATTCTTATATGCATGATTTGATATCTTTGCAAGTCTCTTTGAACTATCGATTTGGTTTGGCCAACAAGATTGGTTTTTCTTGCAATGGGAGAAGTGCTTAGCTTTGGGTTCAATCTTGCGGTGCTTGATCCTAGTGACAGAAGGGGAACCGACATGTATTGTATTGTTGACATCGAGGATAAAAAGATGGGGCTTTCATCATATTGCTTGAGTTAATTCCTCTATTGCATGTCATCTTTCCTAATGCGTCACTCCATTCTTTATGAACTTAATACTCTAGATGCATGCTAGATAGCGGTCGATGTGTGGAGTAATAGTAGTAGATGCAGAATCATTTCGGTCTGCTTGACACGGACATGATGCCTATATTCATGATCATTGCCTTAGATATCGTCATAACTTTGCGCTTTTCTATCAATTGCTCGGCAGTAATTTGCTCACCCACCGTAATATTTTCTATCTTGAGTGAAACCTATGGCCCCCGGGTCTAGTTTCCATCATATAACTACAATTTTAGTTTCCTATTTACTTTCTTTGCAATCTTTTGCTTTCCGTTCCATAAACCAAAAATACCATAAATATTAGTTTACCGTTTATCCATCTATATCAGATCTCACTTTGCAAATAACCGTGAAGGGATTGACAACCCCTTTATCGCGTTGGGTGCAAGTTGGTGTTTGTTTGTTCAGGTATTCAGTGGCTTGTACGGTGGATTGATACCTTGGTTCTCAAAACTGAGGAAAATACTTACTCTACTTTGCTGCAACACCCTTTCCTCTTCAAGGGAAAAACTAACGCAAGCTCAAGAGGTAGCCGAAAGAATTTCTGGCGCCGTTGCCAGGGAGATCAACGCCAAGCTGAGACATACCAAGTACCCATCATAAACTCTCATCCCTCGCATTACATTATTTGCCATTCGGCTGTCGTTTTCCTCCCCCCCCCCACTTCTAAAATGATTTTCGAAAAGATTTGCCTTTTCTTCACCCCTCTTCCGTTCGTCTTCTTCATTTGCTCTTTGCTCGCTTGTGTGTTAGATCTTTTATCTTGCTGTCATGGCTAGTCCTCCCATCCTTGTTAGCACTCTCGATAATGAGGTCCTCAACTTTAAACAAAGGGAAGGAGAGAATTTAAAAGATGCTTGGTATAGAATTTGCAATGCTCAAAGTAGATCTACTCGAAAGAAATCTACTTCCATTCTTCTTCGCAATTTTTATGTAGGCGTTACTCCTTGGAATAGATATGTTCTAGATACCATTACTGGGGGAAATTTCTTGGGGAGCCATACTTTCGATTCTTACAATGCCATGATAGATTTGCTAGGCCCACAACCTCTTTTGGTCAATGCAACTGTTTTAACCTTGGAACATGTAATGCAAAGATTGGATATTATTGAAAATAAAATTGCTACGGTTGAGTTGATTGAAAATTTGGATAAAAGGATTCATAATCAGATTACTCTGTATGGATCTAAGGTAGGAGTTACTCTAAAGAACCTTAGGTAAAAGGAACCCATAGTTAATGAAAAGATAGATCAAGATTCTAGTAGATTTGGCAAACTAGAAGATATTATTACCAACTTGGGCTCCGCTTTTTCCTCCTTTAAAACTACTCCCAATCTTCCTCCTACTAAGATTGCCAAGTTTACTTACGTTCCTAAGAATAAGGGTGAATCTTCTAGTAAGGAAAATGAGTATCTCGAAACAATAAGTGTTCATCCCAATTTTTGCGATATTATTAAGGAACCAATTTGCCACAAGTGAATTTCTTGATTTATTGCCTAGGAGTTTGATCATTAACAAAATTAAAGAACCACCTAAGGGTTATAGGTGTGAGATTGAAGAATTGCATGCCAACGATGATAATACCTAGATCTATTCGTGTTTTATGCCTAGCTAAGGGTGTTAAACAATAGCGCTTGTTGGGAGGCAACCTAACTTTATTTTTGTTTTTTGCTTTTTAGGTTCTGTTTTGCACTAAATAATTCATCTAGCCTTTGGTTAGATGTGGTTTTGTGTTTTAGCTAGTGTTTGTGCCAAGTAAGACCTTTGGGATAACTACAGTAATAGTTGATTTGATCTTGCTGAAAAAACAGTAGCAAACGCGAATCACCAGTCCGCCCACATACGAAATTATCGAAGTAGCAAACGCGAATCATATGAGCATGATGAAAACTAATTGATGATAATTCCCATGTGTCCTCAGGAGCACTTTGCTTTATATAAGAGTTCGTCCAGGCTTATCCTTTGCTATAAAAAGGATTGAGCCACCTTGCTGCACCTTTGTTATATTTGTTACTTGTCACCCGTTACGAATTATCTTACTACCAAACTATCTGTTACTGATAATTTTTGTGTGTGTAGAAAATACCTTGCTGAAAACCGCCTGTCATTTCCTTCTACTCCTCGTAGGGTTCGACACTCTTACTTATCTAAAGGACTACGATTGATCCCCTATACTTGTGGGTCCTCAATGGAGACTCAATAAAAACAAAAACTATGTAAAAGTAAATAGACATGCCCTTCACAAAGGGAAACAAAGATTTGTAGAGGTGCCACAACTCATACCTTAAATTGCGAGATAAAATTGTTTTGAGAGGCATGCTTTTCCTGTCAACAAAAATGACTGAGAATTCCAAATATCTTCCATGCTAGGTAAATCATAGGCGGTTCCCAAACATAAAATAAAGATTATTTCAGTTTCCACCATTCCTTCACAATCCATGGCTAGCTGTATCCACGTGTGCCTTCCATACCAACACTTCCAAGGAATTTATTATGAACACCATATTTGTTTATTTCGGGACTGGGCATCCCTATTACCCGCCACACTCTCGTGCAATGACAAGTGAATAAACACTCATCTTGAAAATAACATACCTAGCATGGAAAATATTGGCTACCCCCTGCCGATGCATGAGCGGTATGGGCACACAAAAAGGAGAGCGGTACGGGCACACAAAAGGAAAATTCATTTTGAAAATTAGAGTTGGCGCATAAAAATTTACATGGAACGACATGGAAATACCGCATATAGGTAGGTATGGTGGACTCATTTGGCACAACTTAGTTTAAGGATTTTGTATGCACAAGTAGTATTCCCACTTAGTACAAGGAAAGGCTATCAAATAGATTGAGAAGCAACCAAAGAAGAAACAAAAACAATCATAAACGAGCATTAAGCATAACTAACACCGAATAATGCACCACAAGTAGGATGTAACTTCATTGCACAACTATTAACTTTCGTGCTTGCATAGGGAATCACAAACCTTAACACCAATATTCCTATTAAAGCATAATTATTCACAAACATGACTCGCATATTACTGTCATCATATCTCAAAACTATCACAAAGAATCAAGTTTATAATATCCAATGATCTTCATGAAAGTTTTTATTATATCCCTCTTGGATATCTATCACTTTGGGAATAGTTTAATATATTACCGTTGCTTCTAACAAGCTCTCAAATAAACTTAAGTGAAGAACATGAGCATAAAAAATCATCTCTCAAAATAATATAAGTGAAGCAGGAGAGAATTTTTCAAAATTAAAGTGCCACCGTGCTCAAAAAGATATAAGTGAAGCACTAGAGCAATTTGATGTCTACTACGCAACCTTCTTCTTGTAGATTCGAGTTGGCCTCCAAGCGCAGAGTTTTGTAGGACTATAGGAATTTTCTGTCAAGTGGATGACCTAAGGTTTATCAATCCGTGGGAGGCGTAGGATGAAGATGGTCTCTCTCAAACAACCCTACAACCAAATAACAAAGAGTCTCTTGTGTCCCCAACACACCCAATACAATGGTATATTGTATAGGTGCACTAGTTCGGCGAAGAGATGATGATACAAGTGTAGTATAGATAGTAGATATGGGTTTTTGTCATCTAAAAATATAAAAACAACAAGGTAACTAGTAACGAAAGTGAGAAAAAACACTATTGCAATGCTTGAAAACAAGGCCTAGGGTTCATACTTTCACTAGCGCAAAGTCTCTTAACAATAATAACATAATTACATCATATAGCAATCCGTCAACATGCGATAAAGAGTCACTCCAAAGTTCATACCACGGAGAACATAAGATGAAATTGCTTGTAGGGTACAATACTACCTCAAAGTTATTCTTCCCGGTTCCTATAAGTGTCACAAACAGCCCTAGAGTTCGTAGTAAAATAACACCATATGATACACATCAATCAACCCTAATTTCACCTAGATACTCCAATGTCACCACAAGTATTTGTGGGTCAATTATATGATATGCATCAAACAATTTTAGATTCATAATATCCAATCCAACACAAAGAACCTCAAAGAGTGTAACGCCCCGAGACCGATGCGCCAGGTGTCCTCCAGTTATTCGCTGTCGTTGCCATGTCATTTGCTCGCGTGTTGCATCTTGCCATGTCATCATGTGCATTGCATCATCATGTTTTCAAAACCTGCATTCGTCCAGGTTCCCCCAGTTCCTTCTGTTGTCAGTTCTGAGCCCAGACACACTTGCACGCGCCCGCGGCATGTCCGAAATATTATTTTATAAGTGGCCGAAAAATGTTCTCGGAATGGGATGAAAGTTTGCGTGTGGTCTTATTATAGTGTAGATAGACCGCATGTCAAGTTTCATCGCATTCGGAGTTCGTCTGATAGCCCAGCCGTTAAACTATAGCGGCATTATAGCCGGGCACACGCCGGACGTTTTCGGTCTCCGGGAACAGCCGCCGGGCCTCTCCTCTTCTATGTTCTCAGCCCTTTGCCTTCTGTACTACCTCTCACCGCCAGGCCCTACCTAACCTCTCTCGTCAGCCCACGGACCTCCTCCCGCGCGCGTCCGAAATCTGTCCCGGACCCGACTCGGACAGTCGTTACCGCTGTGTCCGGATCATCCCCAAACATCTCCAAAATATCACCATTTTATTATGTAGACTCCCTAGCCTATTCTTTCTAAACCATCTGATTTTGATCGGAGGATCCAAACTCCCTCTTTTCCTTATATTAATAGACCACCACCTACCAAATCTAGCCTAACCCTAAAACCTAGGAGGCTTGTCCCTCCCCACCGCCACTCTTCTCCCACATCGGGATCTCCTCCTAATCCAAATCCATCCCCTCCCAAATCCCCCTCGTTTTCAACACCAGATCAACCCACGCCCTCCTTCTCTCGCCTGAGGCCTCCCTGCCGACCTTGGGACTCTGCAGCTGTGCGCCCCCTCGTCGCCGCTTCCTCCTCGCCGCATCCACCAGGACCGGCCTCGTCCCTCCCCGCCGTCTTCCCTCGTTCTTCCTCCTCCCTCTGTTCGTCTCTCTCTCTCTCAAGGATCTCTCTCCACCCAATCCTTGCAGGACCACCACCGTCGCCATGGACCGCCGCCACCGTCAAGTCGCCATGGCCTTCCCGACGTCGCCGGTTGCCCGCAGCTGCCAGATCGGATCCGTCCCTGAGGGATCCACCGCGGCCGTCGTTCCTTCGGCTGCCGCCTACTTCCTTCCGTCGAGCGCCGGGTCGGACGAGAACAGCTCCAGCCTCGCCTCGCCTCCATCGGTCGCTGTCGCCTCGGCCTCGGACCTGCTGGGTTTCTCGCCGGTCTCCTCCGTGAACCTGTGTCTCTGCCGAAGCCCGCGCCAAGCTCCTCGTCCCCGCACAGCCAGCGTCCTCTGCATTGAGCAAAGGGACCACGACCTGCATCGGCCACACCCAGCTCTTGTGACCGCTCCCCTGCAGTGCCCGCCCTAGAGTTTGTCTGCCTCAGACCCGCCTCCCCAAGTTGCTCTCCCGCCTGCCGAAGTTTCCTGCCGCACGTTCATCTTCGTCTAGCAGCGCCCCCGCCATGGCGTCCTTTGTATCGAGCGGGACAGCAACACCGGCTCGATCCCCTTGCCTCGACCTGTTGACTAGTCGCCTCGCCTCATCCCGTTTCCACCCTGCGCGTGTTGGCCCAGTTCCCACGCCAAGCCCAGATCCAGCCAGCCTGCTACCTCTTCCACAGAACCGGGCCTCGGCCCATCGGTGAGCCACCCACATCCCAGCGCCCCTCCTTTTTCCTTACCTGTTGGGCTGCCCAGATTCGGCCTGTCTCTTATTTTTTTTCCCTGCTGACGAATTTCCTAATTTACAATGCATGCATAATTATAGGAGGATGCATTATTTTAATTTGCCCACAAGGAAATAACCATGCATCATATGTAAAAACTTCATATATGTAAAGTGCTCAGAAATTTGTGTAGTTTAATTATATCCAATTTTCATCTATGTTTAAAAAGTTTAAAATGTTGTTTGTTTAAATTTGCTTAAATAACTTGTTAAAATGCTTTAATTCATAACTAAATAACCGTAACTCAGAATTTAATAAACTTTATATGCAAATGGGGTAGAATTTTGCCTAGTTTAACATGGTGGCATCATCTTGCATGTTTAATAACTATAAAATATGGTTTAGGGCAGAACAGTACCAAACCGTAAAATATGCACATGAGGTTTTTCCAGAATTGTTGTTTGTTATTTCCGGCCTCATTTAAACTTGCCTAGATAGATAGTTACTTTATGCTTCATCTCTTGCCATGCTAACAACATTTAATCTTGTTGGGTACATAAATGAGATCGAACTAAATAACTTGTTGCGGTGTTTCGTCAATATGCAACTCGTTGCATATTGATCTCCACTTAATTTGTAGAATTGCTTGTGCACCTTGCCATGCCATGCCTCATTAAACCGGACATGCATCATACTTGATTGTGCATCATGACATGATTATGTGTTGGTTGTTTACCATGATTGTTTGCTTCTTTCCGGTGTTGCTTCTTCGGGTTGGTTCCGATAACGTCGTGTTGTGAGGATTCGTTCGACTACGTCCGTTTGTCTTCCTCATGGACTCGTTCTTCTTCCTTGCGAGATTTCAGGCAAGATGACCATACCCTCGAAATCACTTCTATTTTTCCTTGCTAGTTGCTCGCTTTTTTGCTATGCCTATGCTGCGATACCTACCACTTGCTTATCATGCCTCCCATATTGTTGAACCAAGCCTCTAACCCACCTTGTCCTAGCAAACCATTGTTTGGCTATGTTACCGCTTTGCTCAGCCCCTCTTATAGCGTTGTTAGTTGCAGGTGAAGATTGGAGCTTGTTTCATGTTGGAACATGGTTATTTTGTTGGGATATCACAATATCTCTTATTAAATTAATGCATCTATATACTTGGTAAAGGGTGGAAGGCTCGGCCTTATGCCTGGTGTTTTGTTCCACTCTTGCCGCCCTAGTTTCCGTCATATCGGTGTTATGTGCCCGGATTTTGCGTTCCTTACGCGGTTGGGTTATAACAGGAACCCCTTGACAGTTCGCCTTGAAAAAAACTCCTCTAGCAATGCCCAACATTGGTTTTACCATTCACCACCTAGCTTTTTCTTTTCCCTTGGGAGTCACGCTCTTGAGGGTCATCATTATTTTACCCCCCCCCCCGGGCCAGTGCTCCTCCGAGTGTTGCTCCAAACTAGAGCCTTGTGCAGCGCCCCCTCGGGGAAACTCGAGGTTTGGTTTTAGTTGTATGGAGAGCTCATCTGAGTGTGCCCTGAGAACGAGATATGTGCAGCTCCTATCGGGATTTGTTGGCACATTCGGGCGGTGTTGCTGGACTTGTTTTACCATTGTTGAAATGTCTTGTAACCTGGATGCCGAGTCTGATCGGATTGTCTTGGGAGAAGGAATATCCTTCGTTGACCGTGAGAGCTTGTGATAGGCTAAGTTGGGACACCCCTGCAGGGATTTGAACTTTCGAAAGTCGTGCTCACGGTTATGGGCAGATGGGAATTTGTTAATGTCCAGTTGTAGATAACCTGAAGTCGACCTTAATTAAAATACATCAACCGCGTGTGTAACCATGATGGTCTCTTCTCGGCGGAGTCCGAGAAGTGAACACGGTATTGGAGTTATGCTTGACGTAGGTTGCTCAAGGATCACTTATTGATCATAGTTGTTCGACCATGCTTTTGCCTTCTCTTCTTGCTCTCATTTGCGTATGTTAGCCACCATATATGCTAGTCGCTTGCTGCAGCTCCACATCATACCTTTACCTCACCCTTAAGCTTAAATAGTCTTAATCGCGAGGGTCCTTTGTGTTGTTTCATTCTAGTTGATCAGTAGTGGAGCCCAGTTGGGGTCGATCGGGGATCTGTGTAGCTTTTGGGGTAGTCTTCTTTTATTTTGGTTCCGTAGTCGGACCTTGATTGTATCTGGTTGATGTAATGCTTTATTCATGTATTTGTGTGAAGTGGCGATTGTAAGCCAACTATGTATCTGTTTCCCTTATGTTCTACATGGGTTGTGTGACGATTACCTCACTTGTGACATTGCTTTCAATGCGGTTATGCCTCTAAGTCGTGCTTCGACACGTAGGAGATATAGCCGCATCAAGGGCGTTACAAGTTGGTAATCATAGCCTTTCCCGACCTTAGGAGCCCCCTACTTGATCGAACCGCTGGTGTTATTGAGTCTAGAAATGTCTTGAGTCATTTAGGAATTATATATATCGGAGAGTTAGGAATTCTTTTTACTCCTCAGGAACTTCATCGCTCTGGTGAGGCATCCTGACGTAGAGTTTTGACTCTTCTCTTCTCAAATTTCACTAAAAAAATGTCAGGATCACGCGGGTATCCTGGAATCGTTCTGATCGATTTGTGACGAGAACATTGTTCTTGGTGCCTCCTGTCATTTAGGGGTTGTGGCAGTGTCTCAGGGAGTTGAGCTCCAAGGTGTTGTCGTCACAAATTTATCGTTGCAGTTCTGGAATACCTGAGTTTAGTTTCGCCGACATCGAAAATCTCTTTTATGCAGTTGTTGGTGAGATAACCTCGACGCCACCCAGTACTGGGGCGGGAGTTCGGGAGTATTGCCATAACTCGTATAACGGATGCTTTTCGAAGGTTGAGGTAGATGATTTTCGAAGGTTTCTTGGTTATGTGTTGAAGGATGGATACAGCTGGATGTAGGATTTGCTAGTTTTGGGTGAGATATTATGCTTCCCCTGTATCCCCAACACCTTATTGCATAACCGGAAAGTTTTGGGAGTTTATAAGTGGGAATTCAAGTAGTTCTTAGGATATCTTTCCGACGGATATATGAGATGATATTGGGGTTCGATGTCTAGTGGTCCGCCTATTCACGGTTGGTTTTACAGTGGTCTCGTTGTGTCTTAAAGAGTCCTTGGCTATGCCGACTCGGGGACGCTTCGTATGTCATGTGCACTGCCTTGTACATGATGGTGATGTACGATCGAGCCCGTGTAGGCCCCACCACGAAAACTTCGGACGAAATCTCTATCATATGTTTGTTCTGGCTTATTCTGCAAGCCAATCTTTTGTTTTTGTTTTGAGTTGTGGTATTCGAGTTGCTTCGAAGTAAAATGTTGATTCCATACCCTTTCTAAGCGGTGTTCTCATATTTCTTTGAGAATACTAATCCTTGTTGTTTATTGAGATTGTCATGTCAATCCTTTTTCACCGGTGTGTTTCTCTTCAAGTGGATCCGATCATTTCAACAACCGCAAGATCAAGTATCAGTTCTTCTCAACGGTGTTTGTTTCATCTGTCTCCAAGTTGCCTTTGTTTTTCCCGCCCACCCTCCCTTTTTCTTCGAGGACTCAGATTTCTTATTCAAGTATCCTTTTATTGATGAGAAGTCTCTCCATTCTTTTGCATCAATATTCTTATCCGGTGATTCTCATGAAGATTCTAACGGAGCTTCAAGTTCGTCACTCTTCACTCGTTTTCTTCTCCGGTGTATTCAAATCAAGCTTTCAGTGTTGATCTCATATCCCTTTTTCCTTGTTTCAAATACCTTCTCATACCGGTGCACCTGATAATAATTCACTTCTCGCTATTCATTTCTTCGGGAGTGCTGAAGATATCTCAGAAGGCTCGTATTTTCTTTCAAGATCAGTTCAACCTATTTCGAGGTTGTTATCTCATTCTAGCCATTTAAATCTTGCCGTTGCAATCTCTCTTTTAAATCGTTCTACGGTTTTTCTTTTGAGTGGGCCCTAACCCACAGGTTTTTCCCAGGATCTTACCTGACTCTTCTTTTACAGCATTACTATCAAATTCATTTCAAAGTTTGACGTAAGAATGAGTTATCATCAGTCAAATGCCTTTCTCCAAGATCGGTTAAATACTTTTCATCGTTGGCTCAACCTTTCCATTATTCATTCCGGAGTGTCTCAACAATTCATTGTGCTCTTTCTCATCGTCATTCTCGGAGTTGAAGACCGAAGAAAAACTTTTCCCCTATATCTTGCTCCATTCTCTTCAAGATTCATGGCTCTAGCTTCGTGCCATCTTCTCATAATTGTTTTCGATTGTGAGTATTCTTTCCACCTATCCGGAGCAATTCAATAGTCTTCTCGGTTTGATTATCCGGAGTCCATAAATTCAGGTTTATTCATTCCATCTTTCAGCTCTCATACTCAAAATCATACCAGAGCTTAAATCAAGGACTCTCTAATCAGCTCGTAATCTATTCATTCTCATGGATCTAAATTCTCTCAAACATCTTCGTTCATTTGCTAATTCTTACCGGTGATTCATTCCTTTATTTCATTCGTTTTTTTTCAATTCTTACGGTGGCTTGTTCAAGATTTCTCTTCCTTCTTCATCATATCAATTTATTCGTTGTTTCAATCCTTCCGGTTGGCCGTCAAAGACATTTCCAAGTTTGCGCAATATCTATCTTAATCCTTTCTTCGAGAATAAGTAATATGTCAAATCCGTTGATTGTCATCAATTTAATTGATGAAGGATAAGCATAATGTAATTCTTATTCTTGTTTCATCAAGAAAATTCAATTCCTTATTCCGGAGCCTTATCAAAATTCTCGGTTTCACTTGTTTCATCTTTTCTTTACCGGAGATCCAAGTTTCGACTTTATCTCGTCGCAAAGATTCATCTAAATCATTACAAGGTTTCACCTTGTGTTTTCAACTTCTCTTTCCTTCTGTTTGATCATTCTTTTGTTGCCGGAGTTCTTCATGAATGTTCTACATAATGGTTCATCAAGGATTTAATCCGTGCTCGAAACGTTCATCAAGATTATTTTAAGAGGAGTTCAAGCTTTCTTCATCTTCCAATCCGGAGTGCAATTCTTTCACGCATATCTTTTGAGGTGGTGCTATGTCATTCTTGATTTTTCCCTTCGTGCTTCGGGATTCACAAGTTATCAAGATGAGGTATTTTAAATCCACCAATCTCTTCATTGGAGTTATCTTGGGCTATATTTCACATAAAGCTTTCCTTTAAGGATTGTCGCTCTTATGGTATTTATCAATGATCCAAGTTCTTCTTTTATCCTCCCGGTGAGATAGCTTCTCGTCTCCTTGTTCTTACCAATCCAATTCTTTTCCCCGTGAGTGGCAGGTTGTCACCTCATACTTTGGGATGTATTCCATAAGACCATATCAAGCTTATTCTTTTCGTTGTTGGTTTTCCAAAAACTCCGTTCGACCCTTCTCCTAAGGATACCTTTTCAAGCTCTTTTGTAGCAGAAGTTGGTTTTTTCTTCTACATTCTTTTATCCCAATGATCTATCTTCTATTTCTCTCTTCCGGAGACATTGCGATGTTGCTCTTTTCAACCCATCATTTTGTTTTGTCAAGATCATGCTTCTTTCTTTTGCTTATCCATTTAACCGGAGTGTTCTATCCTTTTTGCTCAAGGTCTTTTCGCCTCATCAAGCCTTGTATTTCTTTTCAACCGGAGTGTTGTCTGAGATCTTTCTTAGTACTTGTCCCATTCTTTTAGTTTCGGAGGCAGTGTGTTGTGATTTCATCAAGTATCTTCTCATCTTATCAAGTTCTTACTCAATCCTCCTTCTTTTCATTCGGAGTGATGCCCGAATTTGTTCTTCCTTATTCATCTTCCCTACAGGAGTGCTTTCAACTTTGTTCTTCTTCGTTGCATTCTTTCTTTCAATGGCTTAACCTTTTCAAGGTTCTTCGGTATCACTCGTTTGTCAAAGAAGCAACTTAGTTTCACCTCACCTCCTCCTCTTCTTTTCCCTCCGGTGCCATTCTAGATCTCGGGACGAGATCCTCTCGTAGTGGTGGAGTGTTGTAACGCCCCAAGACCGATGCGCCAGGTATCCTCCAGTTATTCGCTGTCGTTGCCATGTCATTTGCTTGCGTGTTGCATCTTGCCATGTCATCATGTGCATTGCATCATCATGTTTTCATAACCTGCATTCGTCCGGGTTCCCCCAGTTCCTTCTGTTGTCCGTTCTGAGCCATGACACACTTGCACGCGCCCGCGGCATGTCCAAAATATTATTTTATAAGTGGCCAGAAAATGTTCTCAGAATGGGATGAAAGTTTGCGTGTGGTCTTATTATAGTGTAGATAGACAGCCTGTCAAGTTTCATCGCATTCGGAGTTCGTCTGATAGCCCAACCGTTAAACTATATCGGCATTATAGCCGGGCACACGTCGGATGTTTTCGTTCTCCGGACACAGTCGCTGGGCCTCTCCTCTTCTATCTTCTCAGCCCTTTGCCTTCTGTACTACCTCTTACCGCCAGGCCCTACCTAACCTCTCTCGTCAGCCCGCGGACCTCCTCCCGCGCGCGTTCGAAATCTTTCCCGGACCCGACCCGGACAGTCGTTACCGCTATGTCCGGATCATCCCCAAACGTCTACAAAATATCACCGTTTTATTATTTAGACTCCCTAGCCTATTCTTTCTGAACTGTCCGATTTCGATCGGAGGATCCAAACTCCCTCTTTTCCTTATATTAATAGACCACCACCTACCAAATATAGCCTAACCCTAAAACCTAGGAGGCTTGTCCCTCCCCGCCGCCACTCCTCCCCCACATCGGGATATCCTCCCGATCCAAATCCCCCTCGTTTTCAACACCAGACCAACCCATGCCGTCCTTCTCGCGCCTGAGGCCTCCCTGCCGACCTTGGGACTCTGTAGCCGTGCACCTCCTCGCTGCATCCACCAGGACCGGCCTCGTCCCTCCCTGTAATCTTCCCTCGTTCTTCCTCCTCCCTCTGTTCGTCTCTCTCTCAAGGCTCTCTCTCCGCCCTATCCTTGCAGGACCACCACCGTCGCCATGGACCGCCGCCACCGTCGAGTCGCCATGGCCTTCCCGACGTCGCCGGTTGCCCGCAGCTGCCAGATCGGATCCATCCCCGAGGGATCCACCGCGGCCGTCGTTCCTTCGGCTGCCGCCTACTTCCTTCTGTCGAGCGCCGAGTCGGACGAGAACAGCTCTAGCCTCGCCTCGCCTCCATCAGTCGCTGTCACCTCGGCCTCGGACTTGCCGGGTTTCTCGCCGGTCTCCTCCGCAACCCTACATCTCTGCTGAAGCCCGCGCCAAGCTCCTCGTCCCCGCGCGGCCAGCGTCCTCTGCATCGATCAGAGGGACCACGACCTGCATCGGCCACAACCCGCTCTTGTGACCGCTCCCCTGTAGCGCCCGTCCTGGAGTTTGTCCGCCTCAGACCCGCCTCCCCAAGTTGCTCTCCCGCCTGCCGGAGTTTCCTGCCGCGCGTTCATCTTCGTCTAGCAGCGCCCCCGCCATGGTGTCCTCTGTATCGAGCGGGACAGCAACACCGGCTCGATCCCCTTGCCTCGACCTGTTGACTAGTCGCCTCGCCTCATCCCGTTTCCACCCTGCGCGTGCTGGCCCAGTTCCCACGCCAAGCCCAGATCCAGCCGGCCTGCTACCTCTTCCACCGAACCGGGCCTCGGCCCATGGGTGAGCCACCCCCATCCCGGCGCCCCTCCTTTTTCCTTACCTGTTGGCTGCCCAGACTCGACTCGTCTCTTATTTTTCCCTGCTGACGAATTTCCTAATTTACAATGCATGCATAATTAAAGGAGGATGCCATTATTTTAATTTGCTCACAAGTAAATAACCATGCATCATATGTAAAAACTTCATATATGTAAAGTGCTCAGAAATTTGTGTAGTTTAATTATATCCAATTTTCATCTATGTTTAAAAAGTTTAAAATGTTGTTTGTTTAAATTTGCTTAAATAACTTGTTAAAATGCTTTAATTCATAACTAAATAACCGTAACTCGGAATTTAATAAACTTTATATGCAAATGGGGTAGAATTTTGCCTAGTTTAACATGGTGGCATCATCTTGCATGTTTAAGAACTATAAAATATGGTTTAGGGCAGAACAGTACCAAACCGTAAAAATATGCACATGAGGTTTTTCCGGAATTGTTGTTTGTTATTTCCGGCCTCATTTAAACTTGCCTAGATAGATAGTTACTTTATGCTTCATCTCTTGCCATGCTAACAACATTTAATCTTGTTGGGTACATAAACGAGATCGAACTAAATAACTTGTTGTGGTGTTTCGTCAATATGCAACTCGTTGCATATTGATCTCCACTTAATTTGTAGAATTGCTTGTGCACCTTGCCATGCCATGCCTCATTAAACCGGACATGCATCATACTTGATTGTGCATCATGACATGATTATGTGTTGGTTGTTTACCATGATTGTTTGCTTCTTTCCGGTGTTGCTTCTTCGGGTTGGTTCCGATAACATCGTGTTGTGAGGATTCGCTTGACTACGTCCGTTTGTCTTCCTCATGGACTCGTTCTTCTTCCTTGCGGGATTTCAGGCAAGATGACCATACCCTCGAAATCACTTCTATTTTTCCTTGCTAGTTGCCCGCTTTTTTGCTATGCCTATGCTGCGATACCTACCACTTGCTTATCATGCCTCCCATATTGTTGAACCAAGCCTCTAACCCACCTTGTCCTAGCAAACCGTTGTTTGGCTATGTTACCGCTTTGCTCAGCCCCTCTTATAGCGTTGTTAGTTGCAGGTGAAGATTGGAGCTTGTTTCATGTTGGAACATGGTTATTTTGTTGGGATATCACAATATCTCTTATTAAATTAATGCATCTATATACTTGGTAAAGGGTGGAAGGCTCGGCCTTATGCCTGGTGTTTTGTTCCACTCTTGCCGCCCTAGTTTCCGTCATATCGGTGTTATGTTCCCGGATTTCGCGTTCCTTACATGGTTGGGTTATAATGGGAACCCCTTGACAGTTCGCCTTGAAAAAAACTCCTCCATCAATGCCCAACATTGGTTTTACCATTCGCCACCTAGCCTTTTCTTTTCCCTTGGGAGTCGCGCTCCTAAGGGTCATCATTATTTTACCCCCCCCCCCGGGCCAGTGCTCCTTTGAGTGTTGGTCCAAACTAGAGCCCTGTGCAGCGCCCCCTAGGGGAAACTCGAGGTTTGGTTTTAGTTGTATGGAGAGCTCATCTGAGTGTGCCCTGAGAACGAGATATGTGCAGCTCCTAACGGGATTTCTCGGCACATTCGGGCGGTGTTGCTGGACTTGTTTTACCATTGTCGAAATGTCTTGTAACCTAGATGCCGAGTCTGATCGGATTGTCTTGGGAGAAGGAATATCCTTCATTGACCGTGAGAGCTTGTTATGGGCTAAGTTGGGACACCCCTGTCGGTATTTGAACTTTCGAAAGCCATGGCCGCGGTTATGGGCAGATGGGAATTTGTTAATGTCCGGTTGTAGAAAACCTGAAGTCGACCTTAATTAAAATACATCAACCGCGTGTGTAACTGTGATGGTCTCTTCTCGGCGGAGTCCGGGAAGTGAACACGGTGTTGGAGTTATGCTTGACGTAGGTTGCTCTAGGATCACTTATTGATCATAGTTGTTCGACCGTGCTTTTGCCTTCTCTTCTCGCTCTCATTTGCGTATGTTAGCCACCATATATGCTAGTCGCTTGCTGCAGCTCCACATCATACCTTTACCTCACCCTTAAGCTTAAATAGTCTTGATCGCAAGGGTGGAGATTGCTGAGTCCCCGTGACTCACGGATACTTCCAAAACCAGTTTGCAGGTGCCGATGTTACCGAACAGGTGACGCAACCAAGCTCAGGAGGAGCTCGATGAAGATCTTGTCCTTTATGTTTTTCGTTCTGGTTGATCAGTAGTGGAGCCCAGTTGGGGTCGATCAGGGATCTGTGTAGCTTTTGGGGTAGTCTTCTTTTATTTTGGTTCCATAGTCGGACCTTGATTGTATCTGGTTGATGTAATGCTTTATTCATGTAGTTGTGTGAAGTGGCGATTGTAAGCCAACTATGTATCTCTTTCCCTTATGTATTACATGGGTTGTGTGAAGATTACCTCACTTGCGACATTGCTTTCAATGCGGTTATGCCTCTAAGTCATGCTTCGACACGTAGGAGATATAGCCGCATTGAGGGCGTTACAAAGAGTGCCCCAAGAATTCTACCAAAGAAACAAGGATGAAAATGTGCATCAACCCCTATGCATAGATTACCCCAATGTCACCTCAGGAATCCGCGAGTTGAGTGCCAAAACATACATCAAGTGAATCAATAGAACACCCCATTGTCACCATGGGTATCCCGCGCAAGACATACATCAAGTGTTCTCAAATCCATAAAAGTATTCAATTCGATAATAGTGAAACCTCGAAGGTAAAACTCAATTTATCACAAGAAGGTAGAGGGGACAAACACCATATGATTCAACTATAGTAACAAAGCCTGCAATACATAAAGATCGTGCCAAATCAAGAACACGAGAGATAGAGAGAGAGGGAGATCAAACACATAGCTACCAGTACATACCTCAGCCCCGAGGGTGAACTACTCCCTCCTCGTCATGGAGACCATCGGGATGATGAACATGGCCTCCGGTGCTGATTTCCCCCTCCGATAGGGTGCCAGAATGGGCTCCCGATGGGTTTTTTTGTGGCTACAGAGGCTTGTGGCGGCGAAACTTCTGATCTAGGGTCCTTTTCGGAGGTTTCTATATTTATAATAATTTTTGGCGCCGGTCTCACGTCAAGGGGTGTCCGGGGTGCCTAAGGTGACCACAAGCCTAGAGCCCCCTCGTGTGGGGGTGTGGGGGGGGGGGGGTTGGGCGCACCTAGAGGGCTTGTGGACTCCTCATCCACTCCCTGGCCCAACTATTCTGCTTCGGGGGTCTCTTTTGGTCCATAAAAAATCACCATAAATTTTCAGCCCATTCCGAGAACTTTTATTTCTGCACAAAAAGCGATACCACGGTAGTTCTGCTGAAAACAACGTCAGTCCGGGTAAGTTCTAATAAAATCATACCAAAGCCATATAAAATTGTTGTAAACATGGCATGAATACTTCATAAATTATAGATATGTTGGAGACATATCAACATCTCCAAGCTTAATTCCTGCTCATCCTCGAGTAGGTAAATGATAAAAGAAAGAAGTTATGAAGTGTGAATGCTACCTAGCATATTGATCAATGTAATCTTCTTTATTGTGGCATGAATGTTAAGATCCATAAGATTCAAAACAAAAGTTTAATATTGACATAAAAACAATAATACTTCAAGCATACTAATAAAGCAATCATGTCTTGTCAAAATATCATGGCCAAAGAAAGTTATCCCTACAAAATCATATAGTCTTTCTATGCTCTATCTTCATTACACAAAGTATTTTATCATGCACAACCCCGATCACAAGCCAAGCAATTGTTTCATACTTTTAATGTTCTCAAGCCGGCCTTTTCAAATTTTGACGCAATACATGAGCATGAGCCATGGATATAGCACTATAGGTGGAATAGAGTATGGTGTAGGTTGTGAGGAAAAGACAAAAGAGGAGAAAGTCTCACATCAACTAGGCAAATTAATGGGCTATGGAGATGCCCATCAATTGATATCGATGCAAGTGAGTAGGGATTGCCATGCAACAGATGCACTAGAGCTATAAGTGTATGAAAGCTCAAAAGAAAACTAAGTGGGTGTGCATCCAACTTGCTTGCTCATGAAGACCTAGGACAATTTGAAGAAGCCCATCATTTGAATATACAAGCCAAGTTCTATAATGAAAAATTCACACTACTATATGAAAGTGACAAAATAGGAGACTCTCTAGCATGAAGATCATGGTGCTACTTTGAAGCATAAGTGTGGTAAAAGGATAGTAACATTGTCCCTTCTCTCTTTTTCTCTCTTTTTTATTTTCTCTTTTTTTGTTTGGGTTCTTTGGCCTCTTTTTATTTATTTTTAAGTACGAAGTCTCAACCCAACTTGTGAGGGAATCATAGATTCCATCATCCTTTCCTCACATGGGACAATGCTCTAATAATGATGATCATCACATTTTATTTACTTACAACTCAAGAATTACAACTCAATACTAGAACAAAAGATATGGCTCTATTTTAATGCCTCCGGCGGTGTACCAGGATGTAGAATGATCAAGAGTGAAGTAGATGCATGCAAATGTCTACAACCAAGATCAGGGACTCACGGGAAGATATCACAACACCACTCTAAACACAAATTAAAAGCATACAAGCTTCATATTATAAGCTAGGGGCCTCGAGGGCTTGAATGCATAAACTCGAAAGCATAATAGTCAGCGGAAGCAACAATATCTGAGTACAGACATAAGTTAAACAAATTTCCATAAGATGGCTAGCACAAACAGGGATACAGAACAAAAAGGCAAGGCCTCCTGCCTGGGATCCTCCTAAACTACTCTTGGTCGTTAGCGGCCTCCATGTAGTAGTAGCCTCCATCGGGGTAGTAGTAGTCGTCGACTGTGGCATCTGGCTCCTGGACTCCACCAT
Source organism: Triticum aestivum (assembly GCF_018294505.1). Taxonomy (NCBI): domain Eukaryota; kingdom Viridiplantae; phylum Streptophyta; class Magnoliopsida; order Poales; family Poaceae; genus Triticum; species Triticum aestivum. The sequence continues at coordinate 291,871,939 of NC_057809.1, forward strand.
CTGGTTGCATCAAACAAGAAGAAAGGAAAGGGGGAAAAGTGGGAGTAAAGCAACCGTGAGTACTCATCCAAAGTACTCGCAAGGAAGGATCTACACTACATATGCATTGGTATATGTATAAGGGGGTAATATCTGTGGGCTAAACTTTAGAATGCCAGAATATGAGGGGGAAAGCTAGTCCTATCAAAGACAGTTCTTCTGGCAGCCTCCATCTTGAAGCATGTAGAAGAGAGTAGCTAGTAAGTTAACCAAGTATCAACATATAGCATAATCCTACCCAACGATCCTCTCCTCATCACCCTGTGAGAGAGCAATCATCGGGTTGTCTCTGGAACTTATTTGGGTGTGTTTTATTAAGTATCTGGTTCTAGTTGTCATGCGGTCAGAATACAACTTCGGGTCGTCCTGTTACCATGGACATGGCTATTCGTATGGATCGATCTTCTCTGCATGGGTGCACCACATTACTCAACACGCTTGATCCCTCTGGACAGACACACTTTCCTGGGTCATGCCCGGCCTCGGAAGATCAACACGTCGTATCCCTACCTAGGCCTCGTAGAGAGGTCAACACGCTAGTCTAAATCCTAAGCGTGCAGGGTTCTTGGGCCCATTGCCCTTTGCCCTTTGCACTCCTACACATTGCGAGGGCGGCCGGAAGCAGACCTAGCGCCCTTAATATAAGAGTAGGCGTTCCAGTCCAATCCGGCGTGCGCCGCTCAACCGCTGACGTCTAGGAGGCCTCGCTGATACTAGAAAGTTGAGTGCCCATAATTGTTCCCGCGTGGTGGTTAGTGCGTATAGGCCCATGGCCAACTCAGATCAAATACCAAATCTCGTTAATCATGCTATTTAAAGTAACCGCAGATGCCGACCAGGACCAGGCCCACCTGTCTCCTAGGTGGTCACAACCTGCCCTGTCGCTCCTCCACAAAATAACACTCGGGGGCCATCGGGAACCCATACCCACCACTACCTGGATGGAACCATCTGTCCTTTCAGCCCCCACATTGGAATCACTTGCGGGTACTCTATGTAACCTGTATAGTATGTATATACCCGCGATCACCTCCCGAAGTGACTACGGCCCTATAATATAACATAGCAGACGAACAAGAATGTAGGGTCACTGATGGAATACCATCATCCTATACTAGGCATTTAGGATTGCAGGTAAAGGTAACAACAATAGCAACAATGACAGGCTATGGAACATAATAGGAGCTATCGAATCAACTATAGTAGAAAACCTAATGCAAGAATAAGAGAGAAGAGAGTGGGTGATATCTGGTTGATCAAGGGGGGTTTGCTAGACTGGAAGCTCGGCACAGAAGGACGGGTCGTCAACTCCGTAGTCGACCGGGGCAGCAGAAGTGGCGTCGGACTTGAAGTCCACCGGAGAGAAGAGGGGGAAGAAACAACAAATACAAGAGCAATCAAAGCCTCTCAAAGCATAACATGGCAATACGCGGTGTTAGGGGTGACCTGACGCAGTACTAGGTGCTACTGGCGAAGGAGGGAAACATCCGGGAAATTATTCCCGGTGTTAGGCATTTTTGGATAGTCGAAGCGGAGAGGGACGGTTGCATGGTCGCCATGCTAGGGACGTGTGGCAGACGAACGGACTGCGTGTTCAGGTTCGTCTCATCTTTCTGAGCAACTTTCATGTACAAACTATTTTCATCCGAGTTACGGATTATTTTATATTAATTTCAAAGTTTTAATTCATTTTCTAAATTATTTTAATTAAAAAATTAAATGTCAAATTTCTAGATGTACCCAGCACGGTGTACACAAAAATGTACACTGGCTGACATGTGGGCCCAGGGGTTCCCTGTTGACTAATCAAAGTTTGACTAGTCAAGAGGGGGTGGGCCCCTTGTCATTGTCCCCTTAGTTAACTAACATGATTAGTTAGACTAATTAGTTAGGTTAATTAATGTTAAGTTAATTAAGCAAACTTAATTGATAAATTTATTAATTAACTAACTTAATTTTAATTTATTTGTCTTTCTTTTTTTATTTTGTTTTCATTTCAGGGGCGTGGGGCCCGTCGTCACTAGCGCAGGGCTAAACGGGGCGGGCGCCAACAGGCGTGCGGTTGTGGGCACCCGTCCGGCGGGGTGGAGCGGACGATGAAGACTGGGGATGCCAGTAGACCGCGGGGGCACGCGGTCGGGCCAGACCAGCGACCACGACGAGGAGGCGCGGTTCGCGCGCGGGTGGGGTGTGGCGGCGAGCACCGCGAGCAGGGGCGTAGAGGGGGAGGCGACATGGGCGGGCGACGTTCATAGTGGGAGGCTGCGGCGGGGCGAGCAGGGCCAAACAGCGCGAGATGAAGCGAGACGGTGCAGGGTGTGCAAGGGGACGGCCGGGCGCGACAGTCAGAGGAGGTGCATGCGGGCGCAACGCTCGTCTAGGGGCGCGACGTGCGGCCCTGCGCAATCATGCGCGGTGAGCATGGTCGGGGCATGCGGCGAGCGAGAGGGAAAGAGGAGACTGGTGCTCACCGAGCCCTATAGTTGAGCGAGGTGTGCTCAGGGTGGATTTGGGGTCGGGCACCGACGACGTGGCGGCGGCGAGGTGGCCTCGGGCGGCGGTCAGTGACGAGCGGCGATGGGGTCGGGGCAGCGCCGGCGATGGGCGGCGGAGGCGCAGTCGTTGCCCCCGATCTCGATCCATAAGTGGGGAGGGGGAGGAGCGAGAGGGAGAGAGGATCGTGCGGGGGAGTGGGTGTGCTTAGGTCACAATGGGGGGTAGCGGGGCCTTAGTAGTCTAGGCGAGCAGAGTGGCCGGCTGGGCCAGCTGGCTGATTAGCTGGGCCAAGGCCCAGCGGGGGGGGGGGGGGGTTATTCCCCTTTTCTTTTTATCCTATGAGTTAATTTTCTTTTACTACTTTATTTAACTTTCCAAACTATTTTACTCTTATAAAATATATAATTAATTCCTAAAATAGTATCTCTAAATACTCTTTTGTCATAATAATTTTGGTACATAATTAAAATAGTTCACAATAAAATAATTATTTATGAGTCATTCAAATAATTGTTTTAACTACTATTATTTTATATTAGAACATTTAAATACCTTATAAGCTGTGGTTTCTCCACAAATACTTCATATGGATTATTTGGCATCTTTTTAACACTTTAGTTTCGATTTTCGAAAACTTTTATCGTTTGACTTTATTTTAAATTTGAATTTGAACCGGATTGTATCAACGTGAGATTAACAACAGTAATCGTGGTGACATGACATCATTAGGAGGGGGTTACTGTAGCTTAATTATCCGGGCGTCACAATTCTCCTCCACTACAAGAAATCTTGTCCCGAGATTTTAAGAGGTGGAGTAAGGGGGAAAGATCTGGTTACGAAATTCTAACGAATCTTCTCGGTCTTGGTTGCTCTTCTCGAAGAGGTCAAACCATTACGTTAATGCCTTCATTTCTCTTCTTCAGGTCATCATGATGAAGTCGGCATCCTTCCTTCGGGAACTCCATCATACTTACGAAAGAATAAAGGGCGGGTATTCTGGGAGAATGGACCTCTATTAGGTTGGCTATCTGGTAGATAACATCGGGGAAGGTGGCGGAAAGTAACTCTCGGATTGAAACTTAAGAAAATATTGAGAGCAACGTAAGGAGGTATCATGGGATGTTTTGAGCGGGCAGGCAATCGTTCAATGCCTAAAATAGGGCGTGAAAGGGGTTCAAAGCATCGAGAATAAGTATTGTGTCTGATACCAGAATTGATGATCTCTCGGAAGGTGGCTCATGAATTACATACAAGGCCATGCGCGAGGAACAACCTTGGAAACAGGGTGTATATGAGATTTAAGTTTCAATCCTCTGGAACTATGGGTTATGGGCCCACCATGTGGGTTAAAAATAGGAGGAGCGGTGACATCTTGCACGGTTATGATAGCAAGGCGTGCCAGAGGGCAGCATGTTAGTTATGTTGGCAACAACGTTGGTACCCAGGGCGAGGGACAAATAGAACCATTTTTCTGCTCGTTGAACAAGGCGGGCCAATAGGCAAAGTTCTCGTCCATCAGTGGCTACCGGAATGTCATCAATAATAGTAACAGGGTCTGGCTGACAGAATTGTACACCGAGGTGTTTACATAAGCAGGAGAATATTACAACTTAGATCATATAGATCACAAGAAAGGTTAAACCAAACAATGGAAAGGAAAATATGATTATCAGATTAAATAGAACAATGTAAAGGAAAATGTGTTTAAACACATATTTCAGGGGTATATCCTTCCCAAGGACAAGCAGAGCATGATATCCGTGATATGATATAATGTAGAAAACCATTTAGGTAAGGGGAGAGAAATTTCATGACATTACCCATACAACGTTGTTTGGATAATTGAGCAAGCACCATTTAGCATTGGGCTTCAAATGTTCTTGTTGAAAATCAGAATACCACAGACATGCTTCAAGATAGCATTGACATGCTCTTCAAGCAAAGGTCGGACTTGGATACACAAAGGATTCATCAGGAACAACTTATAGAATAAGTCTTACAATTTCCTCAAGGAAGAATGGTTAACCTTGCTAAAAAGGAAACTATAACAACAGGTCCTTTGGCCAGGTGTGCTAGGCATGACATCACCTTACCGGGTCATATAAGAACCAATGTTATGACTCTTGGACAATGTTCCAACCATCATATCTGACCGAGTTTCAGATTTGATTGGGGTCAGGATACCTAAGAAGAAAAGGTGCGACACAAATTGACGAGAAGGCATTGTAATATTCTCCATAAATGAACTATGGAAGCGAGTTCTGAAACAAGAGTTCGCCAGTAAACCAAGGAGAGGATGAGGAGGTGGCCGATGGACTCAGCGACAATTCATCGAGATTTCCAAAGGATGGATTTTCACAATTATGTGAACAAGGTAACATATTGGACATGTCGAAGTATATAACGGAGTATGTTTAAGGAGAACATACTCAAGTGAACATTGATCAAAACGCGGACCTAGAAGATGGACTAAGTAGCACGATCGATGCTAGAATGGTGATTCAATAACCAATAGACTAAGAATCAAGCTATCGACCATTAACTCTGTCGGCGTTCTGGGACTGGGGGTGCCCAGACTTGCCTGCCCGCGGCCTGTGGCGTGGCTCCACCAGTGGCCAGGTACGGCCCCGTTCCAGTAACAACAACACAAGACCCTCGCGAGGGGTCAAGCCTCGCGAGGCGGACGCCACCAAGACCTCCCTGGGGGCAGCCGCGCATGGCTGGCTCCCGAGATGCGGAGATATCAAGGCAGGATGCACCTCACAAGGTTCACATGATGTGAGCCATGACGACAAAGGCCATGCGGGCGCCAGCGGGCGCAACGTACCAGTTTCCTCTTTGGTGCTAAGGAGGCAAGCGCGGGCGCGAAGTCTCGAGGAATCACACAAAGGTTTCCATATCGGTGACAAGACCAACACCGTCAGGACGGTAGGACGAAGGTCATTGCAGAGCCCACGAAAGCGTCATCACCAGAGCCTTCGCAGGCGAAGACTACTTTTGTTGGGATAACTTGTACTAGTTGTCTCCCTTCAAAATTGGCCATTATAGGATCCCTTCCCGCCTAACATTTTGGAAGAGGACCAGGGGCACTATAAAGAGGACTTAGTCACCACCGTAGAGGAGGATTTGGACCATCCCCACATCGACCATCTCATCGAGCTCAAGAACACCTCACCTCCTGAGGCTGTTCATCCACTATACTAGTTCATCCTCAGCCCGTCGAGGCAATCGACCACAAAGCTAGAGTAGGGTATTACACCGCAAGGTGGCCCGAACCAGGATAAATCTCTATGTCTCTCGTTCTTTGGGTTCGTCGAGCTAGGCCATGTGATCGTTAGTGAGCGAGCTAGGGAGAGAGTGTTCTTCGTGCGCACCCCAGTGTTCGAACCTCTCAAGGGTCTGTGGAGCCCTGAATCCGACATTTGGCATGCCAGGTAGGGGTGCGTCGAAGCTTGTCTTCCGGCGATCAACTCGCCGTCGCTCCACCATCTCCATGGCAAATGCTCGCCGAGCCCGTTCTGAGCGTCGAGCCTCTCTCACCACGCGCGTCACCTAGATGGCACCCATCGGCGGGCCTTCCCGTTATTCTCCATCACCAGCCGCCAACGCCGTCACCGGCCCGGCGGGGAACAAGCAGCAAGCTTCGTCGGAGCATCCCTTCGTGTGGCGGGATGAACGCACGCCACCCCGTCGCTGACTCCGGCCGGCTCATCGTCACACACTCGTCGCGGGCCCGCGGACGCGTAGGCTGCTTTTCTCATGGCGCGCGAGCTCCTGCGCTAACGCCCCGTCGATGACCTCTACAAAGACTGGTTGGACCGCATCGCCGAGCTCGTGAGCTCCGCTGGGGGCTCTCCTGCATCGTCCGTCTCGCTACCTCGTCCACCCCCTGCTGCGGGCGACGTAGCCCATGGAGCGCCTCCGCCACCTCCCCATCAAGATGTCGCCCTCGGCCTGCGTGGCCCCTCGGCGTGACCCACCGTGCCAGGCGCCCACGCATGAAGAAGAAAGCTGTCGGGAGGTCCAGCCGCCGCAAGAAGGTGCCCCAGCGCTCCCTCCACCACCACGTCGAGACCGCGCATCGCCTGCAGCGGGGGTGCGCGTTCGCCAAGATCAGGCTCCACCTCCACGACGGGCCCTGGTGACCATAGTGGGCTGTCATGCCTTCACCCCCGAGCTACGTAGCGTCGTCTGGCTAGGCAAGTTCAAGCCTGACTTGCCTCCGCGTTACGACAACACCCCCGACCCTGCGGAGTTCCTACAGCTCTACGAGCTAAGCATCGAAGCGGCCAGAGGCGACGAAAAGGTCATGGCAAACTGGTTTCCCATGGCCCTCAAGGACGGCGCACGCTCGTGGCTCTTGAACCTGCCCGCGGCATCAATCTCCTCCTGGGGCGAGATGCGCGAGCGTTTCGTCGCCAACTTCCAAGGCACTCGTGACCGCCCACCGCGGATGACCTGCGGCGCATCAAGCAACAGCCCGGGGAGACCCTGCAGAACTATATCCAATGCTTCAACAACATTTGCCTCAAGATCCCCAAGGTTTCTAACGAAGCCATCATCTCGGTGTTCTCTGATGGCATCTGCGATGTCAAGATGAAGGAGGAGCTCGCCATCCAAGAGGACTTGTGCACGGCCCTAGAGATCTTCAAGATGGCGACAAAGTGCGCGAGGGCTGAGGAGGGGCGCCTCTCCATCCTCGAGCTCCTAGCTGCCGACCCAGAAGACAAGAAGGGCAAGACCAAGGACGTGAAGCGCAAGGGGGCGGCCGTGCTCGCGGCTGAACCAGAGATGAAGAGCAGCCGTGACCACCCCGAGTCATCCAAGGCTAGCCACCCGTTCTGCGCCTTCCACAATGTACACAGCCACAACACCAATGACCGTCAGGAGCTCAGGGCCATCCGCGACGGGCGCTTCGGTCGATGCCCCAAGCGCAACGACCGAGGCTATGGCCGCGTAGGGGCTGAAGTGGAGGACGTTGGGACGACCGCGGCCCCCGCCAAGAGTGGCGTGACCAGCCTCGCGAGGATCATTGGCAAGGCCAGCCTCGCGAAGGCGCCAGGAGAGACCAGCCTCGTGAGGACCGTCCTCAGGGCAACACCGGCCTCCCTCCGCTGCCACCACCACCAAGAAGGAACCATGACCACCACCAAGATGAGGGGGCTAGGGGCTTCCAGGAGCCTCGCGCCATCGCCTGCATCTTGGGTGGCACTCAGGCCCCAGCCTCCCACCACATCTTCAAGTAGTTTGCTCGCGAGGTGAATGCAGCCCTCCCTAGACTCGAGGCCACACGCTTGCTCAGGTGGTCCAAGTGCACCATCACCTTCAGCTCATCCGACCAGCTCAAGTGCGCGGCAACTGCCGGCACTCTCCCGATGCTTTGCTTGCCTATCATCAGCAATGTCCTTGTCACCAAGATCCTCATCGATGGCGGTGCATGAATCAATGTTATTTCCATCGAGACATTCGACCACCTCCAAGTGCCGTATGATCAACTGCAGCGCACCAAGCCCTTCTCAGGAGTGACCTGATGGTTCCACTACCCCGATAGGGAAGATCCGCCTCCCTTTCACCTTCGGCCAGCGTGACAACTATCGCACCAAGCTCATCGACATCGACGTCGCCCACATCCGTCTGAAGTACAACGTCATCCTTGGATATTCGGCCCTGGCCAAGTTCATGGCGGTGACCCACCACGACTACAACATCCTCAAGATGCCAGGGAGCCACATGCGTCATCTCGGTCGTCTGCGATGAGAAGGACACGGTGTGCTCCCTCGAGCGCGCCTACCAGGCTGTGGCCTTTGAAGACCCAGACAACGAAGGCGTCGTCTACCCTCCGAAGGCAGTCCCCAAGAAGAAGAAGCAGCTGCTCTGCCAAGGGCCTTAGGAAAGCAGTGTCTCTAGCGACACCACCTGAGGACTAGTGCCCACGGATAGGCGCCTCCCTCTCTCGCATAGGAAGGCGCGCCCGGTGCCCTCCTCAGGCTGGTCTCGGGGGCTCTCTTCTGGAGGGTTTCTAACCTAGCCAATGTCACGAGGGAGGCGCTCGGGCACCACGTGGAGGCATGCTTCACCGCACGCTTCCCCTGCAAGGGCGCTAGGCACAAGGTGCTAGGTGCTCAGGAGTTCATCACCAAGATGACCGAGGAGCTTCAAGAGATGAGAGCCATGCGTGGCGACCATCGCCTACCACCTGGCGCCACTCATTGTCCTGGTGAGGCCAACGAGCTGCGCGTCTGCATCAACATCCCCGGGCTCAACAGAGCCGCAGCTCAGCAGCGCTTCTGGCCTTCACACGCTGGTCAGTGTGACGGTCCACCTCACAGCTACGTTCGCATGCCCTTTGGCTTGCCAAACGCGGCTGCCGCCTTCCAGCATCGCCTGCGAAGCACCATGTTTGCTCAGGAGGCCGGGTGCCCCACGGTCCTGGTGGAGGTAGCGACGGTCCTTCGCGATCCTCCCAAGCCTTTAGAGCCTCTCAATGTCCAAGACCAAGGTGGCTCGTGAGGAGAAACCTCTCTAGGGCGCATCTTCAACTACTTAGACATCTCTCCAGCAATAGCACCAGGTGACATTTTCCAGTTTGTTCAGTTGGGGGCGCCCCTCGGGCTGCATCATTCCCATGTCGCATGGGCCTGTCCATGCGGCTCCTATCCTTTTTGCACCTCTAGTTTACCTTGTTGGGGGCGTCCCACGGGCTACATCATCCCCAAGTCGCGTGGGTCCATCCCTGTGGCATGTATCATTCTTGCGTTTAACTGGACTAGCTTTATCTCCTTCTATGAGTTACTTCGAGATTATTATATGCCTGTCCGGTACATCGATACCATGAATGTCGTATTCCCTCGCAAACCCACCCACGACCGCCTCATGATTAAGGATTGACATGGCGTCTATGCTCGGGTCTGTCCCTGCAGCGTCGCTAAACCCAAGAGGCTGAGCTCTGGCTCGCGGGCCAGCTCCCGTGCACGTCACTGATACGTCTCCGTCGTATCTACTTTTCCAAACACTTTTGCCCTTGTTTTGGACTCTATCTTGTATGATTTGAATGGAACTAACCCGGACTGACGCTGTTTTCAGCAGAATTACCATGGTCTTGTTTTATGTGCAGAAAATAAATATTCTCGGAATGACCTGAAACTCCACGGGAGGTCTTAGAAAAAATAAAAAAAAATCCTCACCAAATATGAAGACCAGGGGGCCCACACCCTTCTCACGAGGGTGGGCACCCCCTAGGGTGCCCCCCTACCTCGTGGGCCCCCTGGAGACCCTTCGATGCCAACTCCAACTCTATATATTTGCTTTCGGAGAGAAAAAAAATCAGGGAGAAGAAATCATCGCGTTTTACGATACGGAGCCACCGCCAAGCCCTAAAACCTCTCGGGAGGGCTGATCTAGAGTCCGTTCGGGGCTCCGGAGAGGGGGATTCGTCGCCATCGTCATCATCAACCATCCTCCATCACCAATTTCATGATGCTCACTGCCGTGCGTGAGTAATTGCATCATAGGGTTGCTGGACGGTGATGGGTTGGATGAGATTTATCATGTAATCGAGTTAGTTTTGTTAGGGTTTAATCCCTAGTATCCATTATGTTCTGAGATTGATGTTGCTATGACTTTGCTATGCTTAATGCTTGTCACTAGGGCCCGAGTGCCATGATTTCAGATCTGAACCTATTATGTTTTCATGAATATATGTGAGTTCTTGATCCTATCTTGCAAGTCTATAGTCATCTACTATGTGTTATGATCCGGCAACCCCGAAGTGACAATAATCGGGACCACTCCTAGTGATGACCATAGTTTGAGGAGTTCATGTATTCACCATGTGCTAATGCTTTGTTCCGGTTCTCTATTAAAAGGAGGCCTTAATATCCCTTAGTTTCCAATAGGACCCCGCTGCCACGGGAGGGTAGGACAAAAGATGTCATGCAAGTTCTTTTCCATAAGCACGTATGACTATATACGGAATACATGCCTACATTACATTGATGAATTGGAGCTAGTTCTGTGTCACCCTATGTTATGACTATTACATGATGAACCGCATCCGGCATAATCCATCACTGATCCGGTGCCTACGAGTTTTCCATATACTGGTTTACGCTTATTTACTTTCCCGCTGCTACTGTTACAATCACTACAAAATACCAAAAACATTACTTTTGCTGTCTTTACTTTTGTTGCCGCTACCACCACTATCATATTACTTTGCTACTAAACACTTTGCTACAGATACTAAGTTTCCAGGTGTGGTTGAATTGACAACTCAGCTTCTAATACTTGAGAATATTCTTTGGCTCCCCTTGTGTCGAATCAATAAATTTGGGTTGAATACTCTACCCTCGAAAGCTGTTGCGATCGCCTATACTTGTGGGTTATCAAGACCTTTTTCTGGCGCCATTGCTGGGGAGCATATCTCTATTCTTTGAGTCACTTGGGATTTATATCTGCTTATCACTATGAAGAACTTGATAGATCCAAAAACCAAGATCTATCCCTCAACTACGAGGGGAGGTAAGGAACTGCCATCTAGCTCTGCACTTGATTCACCTTCTGTTATGAGTAAGTTTGCGACACCTACACCTGCTTCTGCTATTCGTTCTGATATGTCGCATGTTATTGATGATGCCACTTATGCTATGCATGATATTATGATGAAACTGCTTCTATGCCTGATACTACTGTGCCCCTTAGTGAATTTCTTGATGAACAAATTGCTAGGGCTAGAGAAAAAGAAATTATTGAATCTGAATACGATGATGATAGTGATGATGAAAATATGCCTGTTATTCCTGAGGGTTATCTTTTTGATATGGAATCTTCTCCTGCTATTTCTGCTTGCAAAGATAGATATGAGCTTAAGAGGTTATTAATTAAATGGAACAAAGAATCACTTAGAGATAAAATGAGACCTGACCCTGCTTTTGCTACTTCACCTATATGTGTTCCTGATAAAGATTATGAATTCTCTGTTGATCTTGATATAATTACTTTGGTTGAATCTGATCTGTTTTATGGCTATGAATCTGAAACTGTTGTGGCACATCTTACTAAGTTAAATGATATAGCTGCCATGTTCACTAATGATGAGAGATCGCGTTACTTTTATATACTCAAAATATTTCCGTTCTCATTAAAGGGTGATGCTAAGATATGGTTTAATTCTCTTGATCCTGGTTGTGTGCGTAGTCCCCAGGATATGATTTATTACTTCTCTGCTAAATATTTCCCTACTCATAAGAAACAAGCTGCTTTGAGGGAAATATACAACTTTGTGCAAATTAAAGAAGAGAGTCTCCCACAAGCTTGGGGGAGGCTTCTCAAGTTACTTAATGCTTTGCCTGATCATCCTCTTAAGAAACCTGAAATACTTGATATCTTTTATAATGGACTAACCGATGCTTCCAGAGATTACCTGGATAGTTGTGCTGGTTCTCTTTTCAGGGAAAGAACACTGGATGAAGCTGAAATTCTATTGAATAATATGTTGACAAATGAAAATAATTGGACACTTCCTGAGCCAGCTCCTGAGCCAGCTCCTGCTCCAATTACTGAGCCTATTCCTAAACCAACTCCAAAGAAGAGAGGTATTTTATTTCTCAGTCCCGAAGATATGCAAGAGGCAAAGAAATCTATGAAAGAGAAAGGTATTAAAGCTAAAGACATTAAGAATTTACCTCCTATTGAAGAAATACATGGTCTTAATATAGCGCCTGTTGAAGAAACATATGATCTTAATTATTTATTTACTGAAGAACCTCCTGATCCCGATATCCCGACACATGTAGTAAAGGTAAATTCTCTCTATAGATATGATAAAGCTGAAGCCCCTCCTACTAAAATTGCTAGTCAATGCTTGGATGAGTTTGATAACTTTATGTATAAACAAGACGACTTCAATGCTTATTTTGGTAGACAATTAAAAGAAAATGCTTATATGATTAGACGTTTGGGTGATTATATGGCTGATATTAAAGGTGAACTTAAACTTGTTAGCAAACATGCTTCTATGGTTACCACCCAAGTAGAACAAGTACTTAAAGCTCAAAAAGAAGTGCTTGATGAAATGAATAGTAAGAAAAATGATTATGCTGTTAGAGTGGCTACTAAAACTGGTAGAATGACTCAGGAACCTTTGTATCCTGAAGGCCACCCTAAGAGAATCGAGCAAGATTCTCAAAGAAATAATATTGATATTCCTAGTTCTTCTAAAAAGAAGAAGAAGAAAAATGATAGAACTGTTCAAACTTCTAGTGAACCTATTGCTGAACCACCTGATAATCCTAATGATATATCTATGTCTGATGCTGAAACACAATCTGGTAATGAACATGAACCTAGTAAAAATATTAATGATAATGTTCATGATGATGCTCAACCTAGTAACGACAATGATGTAGAAATTGAACCTGCTGTTGATCTTGATAACCCACAATCAAAGAATCAACATTATGATAAAAGAGACTTTGTTGCTAGGAAACATGGTAAAGAAAGAGAACGTTGGGTTCAGAAACCCATGCCTTTTCCTCCGAAACCATCCAAGAAAAAGGATGATGAGGATTTTGAGTACTTTGCTGAAATGATTAGGCCTATCTTTTTGCATATGAGATTAAGTGATGTGCTCAAAACAAATCCTTATGCTAAATATATGAAAGATATCAATACTAATAAAAGAAAGATACAGGAAGCTGAGTTTTCCACCATGCTTGCTAATTATACTTTTAAGGGTGGAATACCAAAGAAACTTGGAGACCCTGGAGTACCTATTATACCTTGCTCCATTAAAAGAAATTATATTAAAACTGCTTTATGTGATCTTGGAGCCGGTGTTAGTGTTATGCCTTTCTCTTTATATCGTAGACTTGACTTACATGAGATGACACCTACCGAAATATCTTTGCAAATGGCTAATAAATCAACTGCTATACCTGTCGGTATTTGTGAGGATGTGCCTGTTCTAGTTGCAAACGTTACTATTTTAACGGACTTTGTTATACTTGATATTCCCGAGGATGACAGTATGTCTATTATTCTTGGAAGACCTTTTCTTAATACTGCAGGGGCTGTTATTGATTGCAACAAAGGCAATGTCACTTTTCATGTTAATGGTAATGAGCATACGGTACACTTTCCGAGGAAACAACCTCAAGTTCATAGTATCAATTCTATTGGAAAAATTCCATCGATTATATTTGGAGGTTTTGAATTTCCCCTTCCTACTGTCAAGAAGAAATATGATATTCTTATTATTGGGGATGTGCATATCCCCGTTGAGGTAACTTAGTGTTATTCGAAATTTCTCCGGTTTCATGATTATTGGAATGAGTTTGTTAACAAGACTTGATCAACCTTGTTAGTGGATTCTTTTTGATGAGCATGAGATGGATGAAACTAGAAGCACAAACTTCTGTACCCCACTTTTACTTTCTGCTATTTATATTAAATAAAGTAAAAATAGTATTTTCTGTCTGTTTCCTAACTTATCCATGCAATATAAAAATATCCCGAAAATAAAATTCCTCGGAATGCCATGCCAATTTAATATGGTTTTTTCCGGAATATTTGAGGATTTACTGTGCAAAAATTACAGCGGGAGGAGCTGCCACCTGGTCACGAGGGTGGTGGGCGCCCCCCCTATAGGGCGCGCCCCCTGCCTCGTGGGCCCACGGTGGCCCTCCTCCACTTATCCCAGCACCCATCTTCTTCCTCTGTCTCACACAAACCCGAAAAACCAACTCAAGCATGAGTTCCAACCACTTTTGCTGTGATTTTCGATCTCCTTGCTCAAAGCACCTCTTGCGAAACTGCTTGGGGAGATTGTTCCTTGGTATGTGACTCCTCCATTGGTCCAATTAGTTTTTGTTCTAGTGCTTTATCCTTTGCAAATTTGTGCTGCATAGGTTACCATGTTCTTGAGCTTGGATGTCAAATTTATATGATTCCAAGTAGTTCTAATGCTTGATATAGGCTCTAGGCACTTGTAGTGATAGAGGCAAAGGTGTCCCGTCTTTCGATGAGATGGTGGATTTCGCTTTGGTGGAAGTCGACTTTGACGATCCGACTATGAACGTGCGAGGACGTCGCGCCTTAGCAATCGCTAAACCAACTCCGAGAGGTTATTGACCACGCCGGAGCACGATCAACCTGACCACGAGGGTCTGTTTCCTGCGAGCAATCGAAGAACAAGCAAGAAACTAAGATTGCAATCTGGATATTGCGAATATAAGATGAAAGCTTTATTGATCAAGGTGGGGTTCCGAGACGTCTTTGTCTGGTCGTTGAACACAAACGAAGTACGCGAAGTTGCAGCTATGGCGAACTTTAATCTAAACAAAACCCAAAGTCTAAACGATGCCCTAAGGGCTGTATATATGGAGGAAGAGGGGGGGGGGGGAATTTCGTGACCCTTGGTGGAGGGGTCCGAAATAAACCCTATCTCTTGTTTCCCCACACATATGGACTCTAAAAATAGCCTATACTTATGTATTTCGAAATTACATGGGCCTGGCCCAATAATAAGGTGACGCAGCACCTATAATAGCCTCGGGACGAATTTTATGAAGTGGCATCTTGTATATTTCGTCCAAGGCTTCATGCACCCATTATGGTGGCTTCAAAGTCCTGAAATCATCACTTGTAACTCCGTTCTGGTTCCCCTTGCGCATGGCATCATCTCCATGCTCGTTCTTGCTCCAATGTCCATCCTTCTCCAAGCTAGGCCCTTCATTTGTAAGCAAAACAAATGTATCCAATTTAGGCAGCATCATATTCTCATGAACATTAGAATCATTACCAAGAAACGAAAGTACCTGATAATTTAATTGGCGTGCGCGAGCTCTAGTAATTGGTCCAGTATATGTAGCAGTAGGGGCTGTGGGTGTAACAATGGTATTGATGTCCTCATCATCCTCCCCTTCTTGAAATGAAGTCGTCCTCGACGGAAGCTCATCTTCCTCACCCAAATAAGGCTTCAAATCTGCAATGTTAAAAGTGGGACTAACCCCAAAATCTGCAGACAGCTCAAGTTTATATGCATTATCATTTACTTTATCCAACACCTTAAAGGGACCAGCAGCACGTGGCATTAGCTTTGATTTGCGCAAATCAGGAAATCTATCCTTACGCAAATGTAACCAAACAAGATCTCCAGGTGCAAACACAACATGTTTTCTACCCTTATCTCCAGCAAGTTTATATTTAGCATTCATACGCTCAATGTTTTCCTTAGTTAACTCATGCATTTTTAAAATCAATTCAGCATGTTCTTTAGCATCAAAATTAACCTTCTCCGAAGATGGAAGAGGCAACAAATCAATAGGTGCACGAGGTAGGAAACCATACACAACTTCAAAAGGGCACATCTTAGTAGTAGAATGCAACGAACGATTATAAGCAAATTCAATATGAGGCAAGCATTCCTCCCACATGTTCTTATTATTCTTCAAAACAGCCCTAAGCATAGTAGACAATGTTCTATTGACTACTTCAGTTTGTCCATCAGTTTGGGGGTGACAAGTAGTACTAAAAAGCAGTTTAGTCCCCAACTTAGCCCATAAACATCTCCAAAAGTGGCTAAGAAATTTAGTATCACGATCTGAAACAATAGTATTTGGCACACCATGCAAGCGAATAATTTCACGAAAGAACAAATCAGCAACATTAACATCATCATCGCTTTTATGACATGGTATAAAGTGTGCCATTTTCGACAATCTATCCACGACAACAAATATGCTATCCCTCCCCTTCTTTGTTCTAGGTAAACCTAAAACAAAGTCCATAGATATATCCTCCCAAGGAACACTAGGTACAGGCAAAGGCATATATAAACCATGAGGATTGAGTCGTGACTTAGCTTTTTGACATGTAGTGCAGCGAGCAATAAAACGCTCAACATCCCGTCTCATCTTTGGCCAAAAGAAATGTGTAGCAAGTACGTCCTCCGTCTTCTTCACGCCAAAGTGTCCCATTAGTCCTCCTCCATGCGCCTCCTGCAACAACAAAAGACGAACGGAGCTAGCTGGAATGCATAGCTTGTTAGCACGGAACACAAATCCATCATTAACGATGAACTTGTTCCATGTTCTTCCTTCTTTACAATTCTGCAATACATCTTTAAAATCAGCATCATGCACATATTGATCTTTGATGGTCTCCAAACCAAATATTTTGAAGTCAAGTTGTGAAAGCATAGTATAGCGACGAGACAGTGCATCAGCATTAACATTTTCTTTACCCTTCTTGTGTGTAATGACATAAGGGAAAGTCTCAATGAATTCAACCCATTTAGCATGTCTACGATTCAGTTTAGCTTGACTTTTAATATGTTTCAAAGATTCATGATCAGAATGTATAACAAATTCTTTGGGCCACAAATAATGTTGCCATGTTTCTAAACTCCGAACAAGAGCATATAATTCTTTATCATAAGTAGAATAATTCAGACTAGGCCCACTCAATTTTTCAGAAAAGTATGCAACAAGTTTGCCATCTTGTAATAACACACCTCCTAATCCAATTCCACTAGCATCACATTCAAGTTCAAAAGTCTTATTAAAATCAGGAAGTTGGAGTAAAGGAGCATGTGTCAACTTATCTTTCAATACCATGAAGGCTTCTTCCTGTGCGGTACCCCAAACAAAAGGCACATCCTTCTTTGTAAGCTCGTTGAGAGGTGCAGCAATGGTGCTGAAATCTCTCACAAAACGCCTATAGAATCCAGCGAGGCCAAGAAAACTCCTCACTTGTGTGACCGTTTTGGGCTGCGGCCAACTCTCAATAGCTTCAATCTTGGCTTTATCAACTTCAATTCCCTGTGGAGTAACAACATAGCCAAGAAAAGATACTCGGTCGGTGCAAAAGGTGCACTTCCCAAGGTTACCAAACAAACGTGCATCACGTAGAGCAATAAAAACAGCACGTAAATGTTCCAAATGTTCCTCCAAAGATCTGCTATAAATCAATATGTCATCAAAGTAAACTACCACCAATCGTCCAATGAAAGCACGTAAAACTTCGTTCATTAATCTCATGAAAGTACTAGGTGCATTAGTTAATCCAAAAGGCATGACTAACCACTCATATAATCCAAACTTAGTTTTAAATGCTGTTTTCCATTCATCTCCCAATTTCATACGAATTTGATGGTAGCCACTACGCAAATCAACTTTGGAGAATATTGTAGAGCCACTCAATTCATCAAGCATATCATCTAGCCTAGGAATAGGATGACGATAACGAATAGTAATATTATTAATGCCTCTACAATCAACACACATACGTGATGTACCATCCTTTTTCGGCACTAGAATAATAGGAACAACACAAGGACTAAGGGATTCGCGTATATAACCTTTGTCGAGAAGCTCTTGTACTTGACGCATAATCTCCTTCGTCTCCTCTGGATTGGTACGGTATGGTGCACGGTTTGGCAGTGAAGCACCGGGAATTAAGTCAATCTGATGCTCAATCCCTCGAATAGGCGGTAATCCCGGTGGCACATCTTGTGGAAAAACGTCAACGAACTCCTGCAAAATGTTAGTGACAGCAGGAGGCAAAGAGGAAGGCACTTCCTCGAATGAAAATAATGCCTCTTTGCACACAAAAGCATAGCAAACAGATTTGCTGAAATCTAGCTCATCAATATCAGATTTGGTGGCAAATAAACATGCACTTTTCAATTTAATTTCAGAAGCAACACTAGATGGTTTATTATTAGGCTTCATTTGTTGCTCAAATTCTTTTGCCACAATCTGATTTTCACTCTTATTCGTCTCCTGTTTTGCTTTATTAGCTCTATTAATATCATCTTTCAAAATGGAATCAGGAGTCATAGGAAGCAAAGTAATATTTTTATCCTTATGAACAAGAGTATAGTGATTGTTTCTACCATGGTGTACAGATTTTTTATCAAATTGCCATGGTCTACCAAGTAATAAGGAACATGCTTGCATAGGTATCTGATGAGGACATCAATACAATTGTTACACCCACAGCCCCTGCTGCTATACATACTGGACCAATTACTAGAGCTCGTGCACGCCAACTAAATTACCAGGTACTTTCGTTTCTTGGTAATGATTCTAATGTTCATGAGAATATGATGCTGCCTAAATTGGATACATTTGTTTTGCTTACAAATGAAGGGCCTAGCTTGGAGAAGGATGAACATTGGAGCAAGAACAAGCATGGAGATGATGGCATGCGCAAGGGGAACAAGAACGGAGTTACAAGTGATGATTTCAGGACTTTGAAGCCACCATAATGGGTGCATGAAGCCTTGGACGAAATATACAAGATGCCACTTCATAAATTTCGTCCCGAGGCTATTTTAGGTGCTGCGTCACCTTATTATTGGGCCAGGCACATGTAATTTCGAAATACATAAGTATAGGCTATTTTTAGAGTCCGTATGTGTGGGGAAACAAGAGATAGGGTTGATTTCGGACCCCTCCACCAAGGGCCACGAAATTCCCCCCTCTTCCTCCATATATACAGCCCTTAGGGCATCGTTTAGACTTTGGGTTTTGTTTAGATTAAAAGTTCGCCATAGCTGCAACTTCGCGTACTTCGTTTGTGTTCAACGACCAAACAAAGGCGTCACAGAACCCCACCTTGATCAATAAAGCTTTCATCTTATATTCGCAATATCCAGATTGCAATCTTAGTTTCTTGCTTGTTCTTCGTTTGCTCGCAGGAAACAGACCCTCGTGGTCAGGTTGATCGTGCTCCGGCGTGGTCAATAACCTCTCGGAGTTGGTTTAGCGATTGCTAAGGCGCGACGTCCTCGCACGTTCGTAGTCGGATCGTCAAAGTCGACTTCCACCAAAGCGATATCCATCATCTCATCGAAAGACGGGACACCTTTGCCTCTATCAGAAAACATCTTGAAATTCTTGCAAAAGAGAAGACAACACTAGAGGAAGAGTGTGAGAAGTGTTAGTTTGTGGTGTATTGTCCTTGCACACGAGGACGTAGTGTAGGACCCTAGATGACATTTTCTTTTCCCTTCAAGCTCAAAAGTCTTATTAAAATCAGGAAGTTGGAGTAAAGGAGCATGTGTCAACTTATCTTTCAATACCGTGAAGGCTTCTTCCTGTGCGGTACCCCAAACAAAAGGCACATCCTTCTTTGTAAGCTCGTTGAGAGGTGCAGCAATGGTGCTGAAATCTCTCACAAAACGCCTATAGAATCCAGCGAGGCCAAGAAAACTCCTCACTTGTGTGACCGTTTTGGGCTGCGGCCAACTCTCAATAGCTTCAATCTTGGCTTTGTCAACTTCAATTCCCTGTGGAGTAACAACATAGCCAAGAAAAGATACTCGGTCGGTGCAAAAGGTGCACTTCCCAAGGTTACCAAACAAACGTGCATCACGTAGAGCAATAAAAACAGCACGTAAATGTTCCAAATGTTCTTCCAAAGATCTGCTATAAATCAGTATATCATCAAAATAGACTACCACAAATCGTCCAATGAAAGCACGTAAAACTTCGTTCATTAGTCTCATGAAAGTACTAGGTGCATTAGTTAACCCAAAAGGCATGACTAACCACTCATATAATCCAAACTTAGTTTTAAATGCTGTTTTCCATTCATCCCCCAATTTCATACGAATTTGATGGTATCCACTACGCAAATCAACTTTGGAGAATATTGTAGAGCCACTCAATTCATCAAGCATATCATCTAGCCTAGGAATAGGATGACGATAACGAATAGTAATATTATTAATGCCTCTACAATCAACACACATACGCGATGTACCATCCTTTTTCGGCACTAGAATAATAGGAACAGCACAAGGACTAAGGGATTCACGTATATAACCTTTGTCGAGAAGCTCTTGTACTTGACGCATAATCTCCTTCGTCTCCTCTGGATTGGTACGGTATGGCGCACGGTTTGGCAGTGAAGCACCGGGAATTAAGTCGATCTGATGCTCAATCCCTCGAATAGGTGGTAATCCCGGTGGCACGTCTTGTGGAAAGACGTCAGCGAACTCCTACAAAATGTTAGTGATAGCAGGAGGCAAAGAGGAAGGCACGTCCTCAAATGAAAATAATGCCTCTTTGCACACAAAAGCATAGCAAACAGATTTGCTGAAATCTAGCTCATCAATATCAGATTTGGTGGCAAATAAACATGCACTTTTCAATTTAATTTCAGAAGCAACACTAGATGGTTTATTATTAGGCTTCATTTGTTGCTCAAATTCTTTTGCCACAATTTGATTTTCACTCTTATTCTTCTCTTGTTTTGCTTTATTAGCTCTATTAATATCATCTTTCAAAATAGAATCAGGAGTCATAGGAAGCAAAGTAATATTTTTATCCTTATGAACAAGAGTATAGTGATTGTTTCTACCATGGTGTACAGAATTTTTATCAAATTGCCATGGTCTACCAAGTAATAAGGAACATGCTTGCATAGGTACCACATCACAATCAACATAATCAGCATATGTAGATATACTAAAATGCACACGAACAGTACGTGTTACCTTAACCTTGCCGCTGTTGTTGAACCATTGGATGTAGTAAGGATGTGGATGTGGTCTTGTGGTGAGAGAAAGCTTCTCCACCATCTCCATGCTAGCCAAGTTGTTGCAGCTCCCTCCATCTATGATGACGCGCACAGAACGTTCTTTCACAACTCCCTTGGTATGGAACAAATTGTGCCTCTGATTTTCCTCAGCTTGTGTGACCTGCACACTCAAAACACGTTGAGCAACTAAACATTCATACCTGTCAGCGTCTTCAGGAGCCATGTATTGCGTCTCATGATCAGAATCATCTCCACCATGTTCTTCACGTGTAATAAGAGCCAAAGTCTCCTCATCATAGTCACTAGCGGACTCATATCCACCATCCGCGGTAGCAATCATCACACGCGGAGATTTGCATTCTCTCGCATAATGACCTCCTCCCTTACAACGCTGACAAATAATATCACTTGTGTGCCCTGTTGATGCTATGGAAGAAGAAGAACTCTGTGCAGGCCCAGCAGGTGCGCTCTTGGCAGATAATGGTGGTTGTGCCTGTTTTCTTGTATCATGACTGGAGGAGGCACGTGATTGAGGTGCTGGTGCAGTTGAAGTAGAAGATGCACGCGGTGTCCATGATGAAGGTCGGCCTGCAGAAAAGTTAGTTCGCGCCAATGCTTGTCGATCCTGCACTTCACGTTCAGCTTTACAAGCAAGATGGAATAAACGAGTGATATTAGTATACTCCTTATAGTCTAGAATGGTCTGAATCTCTCTATTTAATCCACCCAGAAAACGTGCAAGCATAGCTTCATTCTCCTCAACAATACCACATCTAATCATGCCAGTTTGTAATTCCTGATAATATTCTTCTACAGAATTTTTTCCTTGTCTTAAGCGCTGTAATTTTTGAAGCAATTCACGTTGATAATATGGTGGAACCCAACGAGTACGCATAGCAGTTTTCAAAGCAGCCCAAGTAGTTGGAATAGGATATAATCTACAATGTTCAGACCACCATACACATGCAAAACTAGTGAAAGCACAAACAGCAGCAGCAACCCGTCTCTCCTCAGGATATTGTAAACATGTAAATCGTTGTTCAGTTTCTAACTCCCAAGTAAGATATATATCAGGAACATATCTACCCTCAAATGGTGGAATATTCAATTTCAGTTTAGGAATATGGACATCATCTCGTACCTGAGGTGGTGGTGCAGGCCTACCATTACGAATATATACCTGAGGTCGACCTGCTGGTGGTGGTGCAGGTGGCTGCACGTAGTGCTGATTTTGATCAACCTCATCCTCATAATCTCCCACATAATCATCCTCCTCCGCATCAGCAGCAGGAGCCACAGAAGTATCAACAGCAGCACCAACAGTTTGGCCAAACGCAAGAGGAACACGGCTCGCTCGGCGAAGGTCTGTTTCGCGATGTGGAGGTAGTCGTTGTTGTTGTTGTTGGAGAGGTGCGTTAGGTGCAGCGGGTGGTGGTGGTGGAAGATGCGCGAGCAATTCATTAAACTTGTTATCGAGCTTTGTTTCGAACGTCTTCTCAAGGCCAGTGATCTTCTCCATGGCCTCTTCAAAATTGTTCAGCACATCTTGCACCTGTTCAGTCATCATTTGCTGAAACTTATCATGAAGCTCCTTGTTCGATAAATTCTCCCAGTCAATCTCGTCGGCTTGTGATCCTAGCATGGTTAGCAGCAATAGAAACACACAAGAATATGATCCTACAGACTACGAACAAGTGGTGGTGGTGGGTGTCACAAATCCGTCAAGCAAAACTCAAATTCTTACCAGTTCTTACCCAGCAACAGGCGGTGATCGGCAACCGTTGTAGTCAAAACTCTCAAAGCTTGGATAGAGCGATTACCAGGGAGAGTCAAACGCACGACGTAGATGTATGTGGAGCTGGGAAGGCTTATAATATGGTAGCAAAAAGGGTCAGCAATAATCAATTCAGAGATGCAAAGTTGAATAAACGCTCAACGACGGTACTGTGCTGGTCCTAGGCTAGACTGTGCTAGAGACGCGAGCCTAGAACACCAACAAAATCACGGCGCGGCACGTAAACAAGGGAGGAGCACACTCTGAATTTTTTTTCTCTTTTTTTGCACTTTTTTTCCTCTTTTTTTTTGCTCCGCAACAAATTTTTTTCGAAAAGTCTACAAATGGTCTAAAAACTGCCTAGCCAGAATTTTCCAGACTTAGTTTTTTTTTTGAAATTGGAACTATTTTTCTTCTGCGGATGGCTCGGAAGTTGGGGAGTCCTTCTCTGTCACGACTCGGAGTATCGCGTGATCTGGAAATCGAGAACAATGCAACAATTACTGGACTCGGACTAGGACTGGTGGCGGAGATGAATCTGGTGGAACTCGGACTGGTGGCGGAGATAAATCTGGTGGAACACGGACAGGTGGCGGATATATGTTGCAGGTGAACTCGGATTGGCGTGATGGCGGCGGATATGTGGTGGCGTATATGGATTCGGATTGGCGGTGAATATGTGGTGGTGGTATATGGCAACAGCGACGATGATGATGCGGTGGTGATATATGGCAGCAGCGACGTGACAACCTGTGAACAGAACTCGAAACTCTAAAAGACTAGACGCTAAGACCAGCAACTTGACACGACGATGCAACCGCAAATTCAACAAAGCAAATACAGAAAAGATTATGCAAAGGCTCAGATTGGTTCGGATGGGATGAACTAACCCTAATTTTTTTCTTGGCTTTTTCGTGGACTATAGGTATGAAGAACAGACTCGATCTAAACTACGAAAAACTGTAAAATCTCACCGAGCAACCTGGAAATCTGATACCACTTGATAGAGGCAAAGGTGTCCCGTCTTTCGATGAGATGGTGGATTTCGCTTTGGTGGAAGTCGACTTTGACGATCCGACTACGAACGTGCGAGGACGTCGCGCCTTAGCAATCACTAAACCAACTCCGAGAGGTTATTGACCACGCCGGAGCACGATCAACCTGACCACGAGGGTCTGTTTCCTGCGAGCAAATGAAGAACAAGCAAGAAACTAAGATTGCAATCTGGATATTGCGAATATAAGATGAAAGCTTTATTGATCAAGGTGGGGTTCTGTGACGCCTTTGTCTGGTCGTTGAACACAAACGAAGTACGCGAAGTTGCAGCTATGGCGAACTTTTAATCTAAACAAAACCCAAAGTCTAAACGATGCCCTAAGGGCTGTATATATGGAGGAAGAGGGGGGGGAATTTCGTGGCCCTTGGTGGAGGGGTCCGAAATCAACCCTATCTCTTGTTTCCCCACACATACGGACTCTAAAAATAGCCTATACTTATGTATTTCGAAATTACATGGGCCTGGCCCAATAATAAGGTGACGCAGCACCTATAATAGCCTCGGGACGAAATTTATGAAGTGGCATCTTGTATATTTCGTCCAAGGCTTCATGCACCCATTATGGTGGCTTCAAAGTCCTGAAATCATCACTTGTAACTCCGTTCTAGTTCCCCTTGCGCGTGGCATCATCTCCATGCTCGTTCTTGCTCCAATGTCCATACTTCTCCAAGCTAGGCCCTTCATTTGTAAGCAAAACAAATGTATCCAATTTAGGCAGCATCATATTCTCATGAACATTAGAATCATTACCAAGAAACGAAAGTACCTGATAATTTAATTGGCGTGCGCGAGCTCTAGTAATTGGTCCAGTATATGTAGCAGCAGGGGCTGTGGTTGTAACAATGGTATTGATGTCCTCATCATGTAGGAGTAGTTACTATCAATTTTATTGAGTTTGGTTACTTTTATTTTGAAGTTACTGAAAATTTCAGAATTTTTTAGAGAAAAACAATATGTTTAGGAAGATGTTCCAAGGTGGTTCCTCTAAGAAGCAAGGACCCAGGATTTCCATGCACGATGCTGACGAGGATCCACCAAGAGACGCTCCAGTACGGCCTTGCGAATGGCCGTCGGAAAATTTTATGGACCGTGCGGGAATTAAAGAAGAATTCAAAATTATATTTGCGCAATGCTGGTCTTGAGTATTTTGAGGCTAACAAATGCCCCCAGTATCTTGATCTCACAAGTTCATTTGTGAGGAGGTTTGAGTATTCATCTTCGCGTAATTCTCCTTCAGTCATGTTTGATCTTTATGACAAATCTTATACCATGGACTTAGAGGGTTTCACTTCTGCTTGCGAACTTCCATCATGGGGTAGTGTTAGAGATCCCCCTAAATCTGAATTTAGAAACTTTCTTGCTAGTATAACTGTGGGGGAATCTAGAGATAAAACACAGGCTACCATAGGGAGCATTCACTTTCCTGCTATACAGTATTTTGCTCTTTTCATCGGTAGATGCATAAATGCTAAGGATGAAGCATGTCACATGTTTGTCCCTGATCTTAGCATTATTAGGAGTGTTGTGTTAGGAGACCAATCTTATCATATGGGAGCCATTGTAGCTCGTAGGTTGCATCATAATATACATAATGGAGATTCTTTGGAGGAATTTATGCAGCCCGCTTAGCTCATTTTCTTGAGATAGACATTCGTGAGGGTGATACAGAGTTGCCTCCTGCATATTTAGATTATAACTCCATGGCTTCGCACCAGTTTGTCGAGAGGCCTGAATCACCTCTCTTATATTGCTTAATTTTTGATAAACGACGCGTTTTCCGTATTACTCTCCCTGCTCCTTCCTTCTTTGATTCACAGACAAAAGGAAGATATGTTATTACCAGTGAGGAGGCAGAAGAGTACGAGAGGAGGGCGGAGGCAGCCTGACTCCACGCTGCAGCTCAGCAGGCGATAACCGCTGCACATCAGTATGATCCCAACTATTCTTCCTCATCATAGTACGACCCCAACAACTATTATTATGGATATCCGCCAGGCCAGCTGTGGCCATAGACCAACTTAGGCCAAAAGCCTAAGCTTGGGGGAGTACGTATTTCTCACCGACATTACATTTATGTTCACACACACTCATTGCTAGATGTCGGTGCTCATACTTTTTCACTGTAATATCCATGCTAGTTCATTTTATTTTTCCTGTTTTCTTCTTGTGTGTTTGTTAAACCTTAAGAAAAACCAAAAAAATTAGTAGTAGTTTATTTTTCTGCTGTAGTAGTAATAACTAAAAAGAAAACCCCAAAATATTTCCCGTTCTTCTTTTGCTTGTTGGGAGCTTTCCCATGTAAATAGTTTTATTTCTTTTCTTTTCTTTGGGGGTCAGTAGGACAAGACCATAATTAAATTGTTGAAGTGGCTCTTATATGCATTATTGTTGATTTAACCCAAAGAGCCCATATTGCCTTGTCTTCTCCTGTTTATTGAATGCTCGCAGATTCCAGCTTAGTCCAATGCACATGCACTCTTATTATTATTCACGCCGTTCGGTCATGCAAGTGAAAGGCAATTATGATGATATATGATGGACTGACTGAGATGAGAAAACCTGGTATGAACTCGACCTCTTTTGTTTTTGTAAATATGATGAGTCCCTCGTTCTTGATTCAGCTTATTATGAATAAACATGTTTGCAATGACAATTAGAGATCATAGTTGCTTGTGCCATGCTTGATTAGCTATGAGCTATAATGATTTACCTTGTGTGCCAACATGCTATTGAGATGATTATGATGTGGTATGATGGGGTGGTATCCTCCTTTGAATGATTTAAGTGACTTGACTTGGCACATGTTCACTCATGTAGTTGAAACAAAATCAACATAGCCTTCACGATATTTATGTTCATGGTGGATTATATCCTACTCATGCTTGCATCCAATGTTTATTAATTTTAATGCATGTACATGGCTGTTGTCGCTCTCTAGTTGGTTGCATCCCAGTCTTTTGCTAGCCTTCACTTGTACTAAGCGGGAATGCTGCTTGTGCATCCAATCCCTTAAACCCCAAAGTTATTCCAGATGAGTCCACCATACCTTCCTATATGCGGTATCTACCTGCCGTTCCAAGTAAATTTGTATGTGCCAAACTCTAAACCTTCAAATAAACATTCTGTTTTGTATGCTCAGATAGCTCATGTATCAACAAAGGTTGTCCTTATCTTCCGTGTTAGGCGGGTTATTCTCAAGAGGAGTGGACTCCGCTCCTCACTCACGAGAAAATGGCTGGTCACCGGGATGCCTAGTCCCATGCTTTATGCAAACTAAATCAAAATTAATTGCAAACAAAACTCCCCCTGGGACCTGATGTATGTTGGAGGCACTCGTTGTTTCGAGCAAGCCATGGATTGATGCTTGTTGGTGGAGGGGGAGTATAAACTTTACCATTCTCTTTGGGAACCGCCTATAATGTGTTTAGCATGGAAGATATCGCCATCTCTTAGTTGTTATGTTGACAATGAAAGTATATAGCTCAAAATACAATTTATCTCTATTTCAAAATTGAGCTCTGGAGAGGGGGATTCGTCGTCGTCGTCATCATCAACCATCCTCCATCACCAATTTCATGATGCTCACCGCCGTGCGTGAGTAATTGCATCGTAGGCTTGCTGGACGGTGATGGGTTGGATGAGATTTATCATGTAATCGAGTTAGTTTTGTTAGGGTTTGATCCCTAGTATCCATTATGTTCTGAGATTGATGTTGCTATGACTTTGCTATGCTTAATGCTTGTCACTAGGGCCCGAGTTCCATGATTTCAGATCTAAACCTATTATGTTTTCATGAATATATGTGAGTTCTTGATCCTATCTTGCAAGTCTATAGTCACCTACTATGTGTTATGATCCGTCAACCCCGAAGTGACAATAATCGGGACCACACCCGGTGATGACCATAGTTTGAGGAGTTCATGTATTCACTATGTGCTAATGCTTTGTTCTGGTTCTCTATTAAAAGGAGGCCTTAATATCCCTTAGTTTCCAATAGGACCCCGCTGCCACGGGAGGGTAGGACAAAAGATGTTATGCAAGTTCTTTTCCATAAGCACGTATGACTATATACGGAATACATGCCTACATTACATTGATGAATTGGAGCTAGTTCTGTGTCACCCTATGTTATGACTGTTACATGATGAACCGCATCCGGCATAATTATCCATCATTGATCCGGTGCCTACGAGTTTTCCATATACTGGTTTACGCTTATTTACTTTCCCGCTGCTACTGTTACAATTACTATAAAATACCAAAAACATTACTTTTGCTGCCTTTACTTTTGTTGCCGCTACCACCACCATCATATTACTTTGCTACTAAACACTTTGCTGCAGATACTAAGTTTCCAGGTGTGGTTGAATTGACAACTCAGCTGCTAATACTTGAGAATATTCTTTGGCTCCCCTTGTGTCGAATCAATAAATTTGGGTAGAATACTCTACCCTCGAAAGCTGTTGTGATCCCCTATACTTGTGGGTTATCAGTCACCTCCCATGGCCCTTGGTGCCTTGTTCTCGCATGAGCTAATCGCGGGCGGACGAGCCAGGGCACGCGACCCAGTGCCTCGTCACCACGGGAGCCGCTGATACGTCTCCAACGTATCTATAATTTTTGATTGCTCCATGCTATATTATCTACTGTTTTGGATATTATTGGGCTTTATTATCCACATTTATATTATTTTTGGGACTAACCTATTAATCGGAGGCAGCCCAGAATTGTTGTTTTTTGCCTATTTTAGGGTTTCGAAGAAAAGGAATATCAAACGGAGTCCAAACGGAATGAAACCTTAGGGAGCATGATTTTCTCACCCAACATGATCCAGGCGACTTGGACCCTACGTCAAGAAATAAAGGAGGAGGCCATGAGGTAGGGGGCGCGCCTACCCCCCCCCCCCCCAAGGTGCACCCTCCACCCTCGTGGCCCCCTGTTGCTCCACCGACGTAATCCTTCCTCCTATATATACCTACGCACCCCAAACGATCAGATATGGAGCCAAAACCCTTTCCACCGCCGCAACTTTTTGTATCCACGAGATCCCATCTTGGGGCCTGTTCCGGAGCTCCGCCGGAGGGGGTATCCATCATGGAGGGCTTCTACATCATCACCATAGCCCCTCCGATGAAGTGTGAGTAGTTTACCTTAGACCTACGGGTCCATAGTTATTAGCTAGATGGCTCCTTCTCTCTTTTTGGATCTCAATACAAGTTCTCCCCCTCTCTTGTGGAGATCCATTCGATGTAATCTTCTTTTGCGGTGTGTTTGTTGAGGCCGATGAATTGTGAGTTTATGATCAACTCTATCTATGAACAATATTTGAATCTTCTCTGAACTCTTTTATGTATGATTGGTTATCTTTGCAAGTCTCTTCGAATTATCAGTTTGGTTTGGCCTACTAGATTGACCTTTCTTGCAATGGGAGAAGTGATTAGCTTTGGGTTCAATCTTGTAGTGTCCTTTCCAGTGACAGTACGGGCAGCAAGGCACGTATTGTATTGTTGCCATCGAGGATAACAAGATGGGGTTTTCATCATATTGCATGAGTTTATCCCTCTACATCATGTCATCTTGCTTAAGGCATTACTCTGTTTTCATGAACTTAATACTCTAGATGCATGCTGGATAGCAGTCGATGAGTGGAGTAATAGTAGTAGATGCAGGCAGGAGTCGGTCTACTTGTCTCGGACGTGATGCCTATATACATGATCATACCTAGATATTCTCATAACTATGCTCAATTCTGTCAATTGCTCAATAGTAATTCGTTCACCTACCGTAGAATACCTATGCTCTTGAGAGAAGCCACTAGTGAAACCTATGGCCCCCGGGTCTATCTTCATCATATTAATCTTCCAACACTTAGTTATTCTTACTTTGCTTTTATTTTACTTTGCATATTTATCATAAAAATACCAAAAATATTATCTTATCATGTCTATCAGATCTCACTCTCGTAAGTGGCCGTGTAGGGATTGACAAACCCTTATCGCGTTGGTTGCGAGGATTTATTTATTTTGTGCAGGTGCGAGGGACTCACTCGTAGCCTCCTACTGGATTTATACCTTGGTTCTCAAAAACTGATGGAAATACTTACGCTACTTTGCTGCATCATCCCTTCCTCTTCGGGAAAAACTAACGCAGTGCTCAAGAGGTAGCAAGAAGGATTTCTGGCGCCGTTGCCGGGGAGTCTACGTAAAAGTCAATATACCAAGTACCCATCACAGTCCTTATGTCCCGCATTACATTATTTGCATTTGCCTCTCGTTTTCCTCTCCCCCACTTCACCCTTGCCGTTTTATTTGCCCTCTCTCTCTATCCTCCCTCTCTTTTTCCGTTCGCCTCTTTTCCGTTTGCTTGTCGTTATGGCTAGTCCCTTATCTGCTCCTTTGTCTCCCGAGTTTGGGGTTCTTCACTTCAAACAAAGGCAAGGAGAAAATTTAAAAGATGCTTGGTTTAGAATGATGGAATCTTATCGTAATTGTACCCTAGAGGTGAATTTTAGAATTTTTCTTTGCAACTTTTATGCTGGACTAAATATGTCTCATAGACAACTTTTGGATTGCGTTGCCAAAGGCAATTTTATTGAAATTGATCCCAGTATTGCACATGAAATTATAGAAGGTATAGTAGGAGCTCTACCTCAACAAAAGGGGCCTCATCATACCCAAGAGGAAACACAAGTTTTTGAGAAAATTTGCGAAGTAACCAAGATTTTACAAAAGTCTCTTGAACCTCTTAAAAGCGTTAGCGGGAATCTCCACCGCATGAATATGTTGATTACCCTTTGCAATAAGCGGTTGGATTCGTTAGATCTAAAAATTCAGATGAAGGGAAACGTAAAGAACCTCCCGGATTCAAGCTTGATCCCACTAAAAAGTTGGAAACCAAAGATGGCAATACCTAGATCTATCCTTGCTTTCTATGCCTAGCTAGGGGCGTTAAACGATAGCGCTTGTTTGGAGGCAACCCAATTTTATTTTTATTCCTTGATTTTTGCTCCTGTTTAGTAATAAATAATTTATATATCCTCTGTTTAGGTTGTGTTTTTTGTGTTTAATTAGTGTTTGTGCCAAGTAGAACCTTTGGGAAGACAAGGGGGAAGTCTTTGCGATCTTGCTGTAAAAAACAGAAACTTTAGTGCTCACGAGAACTGCTGCCATTTTTATTTTAAAAGTGATATTTAGTTAATTATTTTTTAAGATGATTAAAATATAAATTCCTCACGTCCAGAAATTTATTTTAGAATTTTTGGGGTTCCAGATCTTGCGCTAGATACAGATTACTACAGACTGTTCTGTTTTTGACAGATTCTGTTTTTCGTGAGTTGTTTGCTTATTTTGATGAATCTATGGCTAGTAAAATAGTTTACAAACCATAGATAAGTTGGAATACAGTAGGTTTAATACCAATATAAATAAAGAATGAGTTAATTACAGTACCTTGAAGTGGTATTTTGTTTTGTTTCGCTAACGGAGCTCACGAGATTTTCTACTTTAAGTTTTGTGTTGTGAAGTTTTCAAGTTTTGGGTAAAGATTTGATGGATTATGGAACAAGGAGTGGAAAGAGCCTAAGCTTGGGGATGCCCGTGGCACCCCCAAGATAATCTAAGGACACCTAAAATCTAAAGCTTGGGGATGCCCTGGAAGGCATCCCCTCTTTTCGTCTACTTCTATTGGTAACTTTACTTGGAGCTATATTTTTATTCACCACATGATATGTGTTTTTCTTGGAGCGTCTTGTATGATTTGAGTCTTTGCTTTTTAGTTTAACACAATCATACTTGCTGTACACACCTTTTGAGAGCCATACATGATTTGGAATTTGTTAGAATACTCTATGTGCTTCACTTATATCTTTTTGAGTTATATAGTTTTGCTCTAGTACTTCACTTATATCTTTTAGAGCACGGTGGTGGATTTGTTTTATAAAAACTATTGATCTCTCATGCTTCACTTAGATTATTTTGAGAGTCTTAAATAGCACTGTAATTTGCTTAAATAATCATAATATGCTAGGTATTAAAGATTAGTAATTTTTTTCTTATGAGTGTTTTGAATACTAAGAGAAGTTTGATGCTTGATGATTGTTTTGAGATATGGAGGTAATAATATCAAAGTCGTGCTAGTTGAGTAGTTGTGAATTTGAGAAATGCTTGTGTTGAAGTTTGCAAGTCCCATAGCATGCACGTATGGTAAACATTATGTCAAAAATTTGAAACATGAGGTGTTATTTGATTGTCTTCCTTATGAGTGGCGGTCGGGGACGAGCGATGGTCTTTTCCTACCAATCTATCCCCCTAGGAGCATGCGCGTAGTGTTTGGTTTTTGATGACTTGTAGATCTTTGCGATAAGTATGTGAGTTCTTTATGACTAATGTTGAGTCCATGGATTATACACACTCTCACCCTTCCATCATTGCTAGCCTCTTCGATACCATGCATTGCCCTTTCTCACATTGAGAGTTGGTGCAAACTTCGCCGGTGCATCCAAACCCCGTGATATGATACGCTCTTTCACACATAAACCTCCTTATATATTCCTCAAAACAGCCACCATACCTACCTATTATGGCATTTCCATAGCCATTCCGAGATATATTGCCATGCAACTTTCCACCATTCCATTTATCATGACACATTCATCATTGTCATATTGTTTAGCATGATCATGCAGTTGACATAGTATTTGTGGCAAAGCCACCGTTCGTAATTCTTTCATACATGTCACTCTTGGATCATTGCATATCCTGGTACACCGCCGGAGGCATTCATATAGAGGCATATCTTGTTCTAAGTATCGAGTTGTAATTCTTGAGTTGTAAATAAATAGAAGTGTGATGACCATCATTCATAGAGAATTGTCCTAAAAAAGGAGAAAGGCCAAGTAAAAAAGGGGCCAAATAAAAAATAAAATAAAAGGGACAATGCTACTATCCTTTGCCACACTTGTGCTTCAAAGTAGCACCATAATCTTCATGATAGAGAGTCTTTTGTTTTGTCACTTTCATATACTAGTGGGAAATTTTCATTATAGAACTTGGCTTGTATATTCCAACAATGGGCCTCCTCAAGTGCCCTAGGTCTTCGTGAGCAAGCAAGTTGGATGCACACCCACTTAGTTTCTTTCGTTGAGCTTTCATACATTTATAGCTCTAGTGCATCCGTTGCATGGCAATCCCTACTCCTTGCATTAACATCAATCGATGGGCATCTCCATAGCCCATTGATTAGCCTCGTTGATGTGAGACTTTCTCCTTTTTGTCTTCTCCACATAACCCCATCATCATATTCTATTCCACCCATAGTGCTATATCCATGGCTCGCGCTCATATATTGCGTGAAAGTTTATAGGTTTGAGATTACTAAAGTATGAAACAATTGCTTGGCTTGTCATCGGGGTTGTGCATGATGAGAGCATTCTTGTGTGACGAAAATGGAGCATGACTAAACTATATGATTTTGTAGGCATGAACTTTCTTTGGTCATGTTATTTTGAGAGGACATAATTGCTTAGTTAGTATGCTTGAAGTATTATTATTTTTATGTCAATATGAACTTTTATCTTGAATCTTTTGGATCTAAATATTCACACCACAATTAAGAAGAATAAATTAAAAATATGCCAAGTAGCACTCCGCATCAAAAATTCTATTTTTATCATTTACCTACTCGAGGACGAGCAGGAATTAAGCTTGGGGATGCTTGATACGTCTCCAACGTATCTATAATTTTTGATTGCTCCATGCTATATTATCTACTGTTTGGGATATTATTGGGCTTTATTATCCACTTTTATATTATTTTTGGGACTAACCTATTAACCGGAGGCCCAGCCCAGAATTGCTGTTTTTTTTGCCTATTTTAGGGTTTCGAAGAAAAGGAATATCAAACGGAGTCCAAACGGAATGAAACCTTCGGGAACGTGATTTTCTCACCGAACATGATCCAGGAGACTTGGACCCTACATCAAGAAACAAAGGAGGAGGCCACGAGGTAGGGGGCGCGCCTACCCCCCCAGGCGCGCCCTCCACCCTCGTGGGCCCCCTGTTGCTCCACGGACGTACTCCTTCCTCCTATATATACCTACGTACCCCCAAACGATCAGATACGGAGCCAAAACCATAATTCCACCGCCGCAACTTTCTGTATCCACGAGATCCCATCTTGGGGCCTGTTCCGGAGCTCCACGGGAAAGGGTATCCATCACGGAGGGCTTCTACATCATCACCATAGCCCCTCCCATGAAGTGTGAGTACTGTACCTTAGACCTACGGGTCCATAGTTAGTAGCTAGATGGCTTCTTCTCTCTTTTTGGATCTCAATACAACGTTCTCCACCTCTCTTGTGGAAAACTATTCCATGTAATCTTCTTTTTGCGGTGTGTTTGTTGAGACCGATGAATTGTGGGTTTATGATCAAGTCTATCTATGAACAATATTTGAATCTTCTCTGAATTTTTTTATGTATGATTGGTTATCTTTGCAAGTCTCTTCGAATTATCAGTTTGGTTTGGCCTACTAGATTGATCTTTCTTGCAATGGGAGAAGTGCTTAGCTTTGGGTTCAATCTTGCGGTGTCGTTTCCTAGTGACAATAGGGGCAGCAAGGCATGTACTGTATTGTTGCCATCGAGGATAACAAGATGGGGTTTTCATCATACTGCATGAGTTTATCCCTCTACATCATGTCATCTTGCTTAAGGTGTTACTCTGTTTTCATGAACTTAATACTCTAGATGCATGCTGGATAGCGGTTGATGAGTGGAGTAATAGTAGTAGATGCAAGCAGGAGCCGGTCTACTTGTCTCGGACATGATGCCTATATACATGATCATACCTAGATATTCTCAAAACTATGCTCAATTTTGTCAATTGCTCAACAGTAATTCGTTCACCCACCGTAGAATACCTATGCTCTTGAGAGAAGCCACTAGTGAAACCTATGGCCCTCGGGTCTATCTTCATCATATTAATCTTCCAACACTTAGTTATTCTTACTTTGCTTTTATTTTACTTTGCATCTTTATCATAAAAATACCAAAAATATTATCTATCATATCTATCAGATCTCACTCTCGTAAGCGGCCGTGTAGGGATTGACAACCCCTTATCGCGTTGGTTGCGAGGATTTATTTTTTTGTGCGGGTGCGAGGGACTCCCGCGTAGCGTCCTACTAGATTGATACCTTGGTTCCCAAAAACTGAGGGAAATACTTACGCTACTTTGCTGCATCATCCCTTCCTCTTCGGGGAAAACCAACGCAGTGCTCAAGAGGTAGCAAGAAGGATTTCTGGCGCCATTGCCGGGGAGTCTACGCAAAAGTCAATATACCAAGTACCCATCACAATCCTTATCTCCCGTATTACATTATTTGCCATTTGCCTCCCGTTTTCCTCTCCCCCACTTCACACTTGCCGTTTTATTCGCCCTCTCTCTCTATCCTCCCTCTCTTTTTCCGTTCGCCTCTTTTCCATTTGCTTGTCGTTATGGCTAGTCCCTTATCTGCTCCTTTGTCTCCCGAGTTTGAGGTTCTTCACTTCCAACAAAGGCAAGGAGAAAATTTAAAAGATGCTTGGTTTAGAATGATGGAATCTTATCGTAATTGTACGCTAGAGGTGAATTTTAGAATTTTGCTTCGCAACTTTTATGTTGGACTAAATATGTCTCATAAACAACTTTTGGATTGCGTTGCCAAAGGCAATTTTATTGAAATTGATCCCAGTATTGCGCATGCAATTATAGAAGGTATAGTAGGAGCTCTACCTCAACAAAAGGGGCCTCATCATACCCAAGAGGAAACGCAAGTTTTTGAGAAATTTGCGAAGTAACCAAGATTTTACAAAAGTCTCTTGAACGTCTTAAAAGCGTTAGCGGGAATCTCCACCACATGAATATGTTGATTACCCTTTGCAATAAGCGGTTGGATTCGTTAGATCTAAAAATTTTAGAATATGAAGGGAAACGTAAAGAACCTCCCGGATTCAAGCTTGATCCCGCTAAAAAGTTGAAAACCAAAGATGGAAATACCTAGATCTATCCTTGCTTTCTATGCCTAGCTAGGGGCGTTAAACGATAGCGGTTGTCTTTCTTTAGGATTTTCGCATGAGAAGACTAGGCACGGCGTCTGTGCTCGGGTCCGTCCCTGCAGCGTCAATAAGCCCAACAACTGAGCTTTGTCTAGCGGGCCGGCCCCGTTCATGTAACCTCCTTGGGTCATTGGTGTCTGGCCTTCTCATGTGATCACCTCAGGAGGTTCATTTGGCGCAAGTTGCCTAACAATCTCGCAGGGCCACCATAGCTATCACGAATCAAATTCAGGCGCAACCCGCCTTGAGGTAGGGCCTCGTGAGTCCCGCGCTGGCTCATGAGTGCCCAGACACACATCATCTAGCCCTGCCGTGCAAGCCACGTGTCAGGGAACGGCTGTACACACCCCGGGGGCTCCACTTAGAGGGATCCCTCACCCACACACTAGTGGAAGCACCATGCTCCGCCCTGGCAGTCAACACGATCGAGGCACGACTATGCCCGTGCAATTGCGGAAGCGCCATGCTCCGCACTGGTGATAAACAACTGAGGGCGGCCCCATGGCCGCATCAACCTCGAGGAGGCACCAGGCTCAGTGTCCAGCCTCATCGCAACACTTTCCCCTCGGGAGAGTCGCGCGAGGGGGCTGGGCACGGGGGCTGCGCTCAGGTCACGCATAGCGTACGCCACCCTGCCAGGTCCCTCGGACCTAGTCGTCGCGCGTCCCTCCCGAGCGGGACCTCGGCGAGAAAAGGTATGGAGGTCTGTTTGTGCGTCAAGGGGACTCCTGAGTATCGCGATTCAGGAGCCCTACTGGCCACGTAGCCCCTCACCCCTTGGTCTCGTCCTAGTGATCAGGACGATCCAACGGCGGTTGAGGTACGCGCGAGGTCCGGCCCTGCCGACGCAGAATGCTAAAGCCTGCTCTCGCATCTCCTCCCCGCGGACTATTTGTGCGTCAAGGGGGACTCCTGGGCATCGTGACTTAGGAGCCTAACTGGTCACGTAGCCCCTGAGCCCTTGGTCTTGTCCTGGTGATCCGGACGACCCAATGGCGGCTGACGCATGTGCGGGGCCGGGCTCTGCCGATGCAGAACACTAAAGCAACGGGAAGGAAATCGCGGAATCCTAACGAATTATTACAAGACATATCATTTCTCCAAATACCGAACAGAAGTTTTAACGCCTCCACGAGGCATGGTGCATGTTGCTGGGAAATAAAAGTGGAGAGGAGCACCACCAGCAAGCCTTCTCTTCAGCTTTGGGTGCTGCCGCCAAGGAGTGCCCCTCCGTCGACAACGTTGCCATCACCGGTGCCCTCGGCCGTGGCCGTAGGATCGGCGGCACCGTCAGCCGGAGGCGCAGGGTCGATGGCGAGGAACTTCTCCAGCAGGGCCTCCACTAGGTCCTTCACGGCTTTAGTAGCGGCTGTGTAGCGCTCCTCGTCCACATGTTCAAGCAGAGCTCCAAGGTCGATGCTCGGGTCACAGAGATGGAGGTGGCTGAACACGCGCGTCATAACCGAGGAGGAGAGCGCGCGGGCTTCCCCTTCGACCTTTGTGCCAACCCCATTGGCAACGCCCTCGAGCGCCTCGACAAGCTGTGGGAGCAGCTCAGCAGGGCCCTCATGTGCAGTCACCAATGACTTCTTCAACCCCCTTCCATAGAGTTTCTGCAATGCCCCGCGGGATCTCTTCTCGAGGGAATCAAAGGTGGCACGGTCGTTGGCAAGGATGATAGCCTTGGCCTCCAGCAGGGCCTTCTCGCCTTCCACCCCCTTCTTCAGCTTCTCCAAGCGATCGTACTCCATGGCCCGCGCCCGTGCCGACCGCTCCAGCTGGTGTCACGACCGACGATCGCATCTTCTCAGGCCTTCAGCTTCTCCTCCCACGCCCCGCATTGACTAGCCTCGGCAGCGCGTTCGTTGTGCAGGGTCTCCAGCTCGGCCTCCACCACCCGTCTGCGCTCCTTAGTGGCCTCGGCATCCTTCAACGCCACCTCGCGGGCGGCTGTGGCCAGGTCGGCGGCCTGCTTACCCTCCTCAGAAGCTGCCACAGCCTGGCCCCATGCCGCCCTCACGGATGCATTGGATCGCTGCCACCCCGAGACTAACTCCAGTCGCCCCGACGCCATCCGAAGGTCAGCACCCTGAAGATCGTCGTGAAGCTGGGCCAGTGCGAGAAGGGCGTCCTCTAGGGCATTAGGCAAAAGCAGGGGGATCGCGACCCAGCGGTGCGATGGAAGGGGGAAGCGACGACATCGGGGACCTCACGAGCCATCTCAGCTACGGAGATCGCCTTCTCCTGAGGACAGGCTTCTGGACCTCGTGAGGATGACCCGGATGCAGAGGCTCGGAAGCCATCGCCATCCCTCTGCGTCGGAGGAGGCACGGCAGCAGCAGGCTACTGGGACTCAGGGGTTGCGGTCGCCCCCTTCTTCTTCTTCACCACTGATGTTGGCCTAACAGTTTAAAGGGAAGGCATCAAGAAACTACGACAAAGACAGGAATGAAGGATCAAGGCAGAGCACATACTGGTCTATGGCGGCATACTCCCTTGCCCTCTTTTGGAGCACCAAGCCCGAAGGCTTCGCGGGTCGGGACACCGGCACGCAAGCCCCAGGGGTGGACAACGGTACAGCGGCCGGACCCGCAGCAGCATTGGCCGGTGATGAAGCAGAGCCATCGCCTCAGGAGATCAACGCTGATCTGCTCTTCTTCAGGACCCGGCCTGCGGCTTCTTCGTGGGGGGGGGGGTGCCCCTGGACCTCGTGGTGACCTGCTACCTCTTGAGAATTGCGTTGGTTTTCCCTTGATGAGGAAAGGGTGATGCAGCAAAGTAGCGTAAGTATTTCCCTAAGTTTGAGAACCAAGGTATCAATCTAGTAGGAGACTACACGCAAGTCCCTCGTACCTACACAAACAAATAAGAACCTTGCAACCAACGCGATAAAGGGGTATTCAATCCCTTCACGGTTACTTACGAGAGTGAGATCTGATAGAGATAATAATAATAAGATAAATATTTTTGGTATTTTTATGATATAGATTAAAATTAAAGATTGCAAAATAAAATAGATTGGAAAGTTATATGATAAAAGATAGACCCGGGGGCCATAGGTTTCACTAGTGGCTTCTCTCAAGATAGCATAAGTATTACGGTGGGTGAACAAATTACTATTGAGCAATTGATAGACAAGTGCATAATTATGAGAATATGTAGGCATGATCATGTATATAGGCATCACGTCCACGACAAGTAGACCAAAACGATTATGCATCTACTACTATTGCTCCACACATCCACCGCTATCCACAATGCATCTAGAGTACTAAGTTCATAAGAACAGAGTAACACATTAGGCAGGATGACATGATGTAGATGGATAAATTCAAGCAATATGATATAAACCCCATCTTTTTATCCTTGATGGAAACAATACAATACGTGCCTTGCTGGCCCTGCTGTCACTGGGAAAGGACACCGCAAGATTGAACCCAAAGCTAATCACTTCTCCCATTGGAAGAAAGATCAATCTAGTAGGCCAAACCAAACTGATAATTCGAAGAGACTTGCAAAGATAACCAATCATACATGAAAGATTTCAGACAAGAATCAAATATTGTTCATAGATAAACTTGATCATAAACCCATAATTCATCGGATCTCGACAAACACACCGCAAAAAGAGTTAATTCAAATAGATCTCCAATAAGATCGAGGAGAACATTGTATTGAGATCCAAAGAGAGAGAAGAAGCCATCTAGCTAATAACTATGGACCCGAAGGTCTGAGGTAAACTACTCACACATCATTGGAGGGGCCATGAAGTTGATGTAGAGGCCCTCCGTGATCGATTCCCCATCTGGCGGAGCTCCGAAAAAGGCCCCAAGATGGGATCCCTTGGGTATAAAAGGTTGCGGCGGTGGAAATAGGGTTTCGTGGTGCTCCTGGATGTTTTCGGGGTATATGGGTATATATAGGAGGAAGAAGTAGGTCGGTGGAGCTACACGGGGCCCACGAGGGTGGAGGGTGCGCCCATGGGGGTAGGCACGCCCCCTGCCTCGTGGCCTCCTTGTTGGTTGCTTGACGTCCACTACAAGTCCCACGGATCACATTTGTTCCAAAAATAACTCCCCGAAGGTTTTCTTCCGTTTGGATTACGTTTGATATTCCTTTTCTGCGAAACACTGAATAGGCAGAAAGCAACAATTTGTACTGGGCCTTGGGTTAATAGGTTAGTCCCAAAAATAATATAAAGTGTATAAATAAGCCCATTAACATCCAAAACAAACAATATAATAGCATGTAACAATCAAAAATTATAGATACATTGGAGACGTATCATGACCCAGGCGGGGTTCGGCGACTCCCTCACCGGATGCTCGCCGGCCTCGTCGTCGTCAGGGAGGGTGTGGAGGAGATCTGCCAAGCGTGGAGGAGAAGTCTCCCCACCCCCTCCCTGGTCGCTTCTGAGTCTGACCCCTCCTCCTGGCCGGGCTCGTCGGAGGACACCACCACCGAGGCCCTGGTGGGCGCAGACAGCTCGAGCCTGCACTCGTTGAAGACGGGAATGGCGGCGGTGATCTTTGCCCCATCCGGGCAGCGGTACAGCGGAAGGTGGGTATCAGGCGGGTACCCTTGATCCTCTGCGACCAAGAGGCGGAGGACCTTGTCCAGATCCTCATCGGACAAGGCATCCGGGTGTAGGTGGAGGCCGCCTCCCTCGTCCGAGAGCTTCCACAAGGGGCGCGAGCGTGCCTGGAGCGGAGCCAGGCGCTGCGCCAGGAACTCCTTGACGATCATGGCGCCCGTCAGCTTCTCCGCCTTCGGGTCGTCAGGCTTCAGGTCGGCCACCATCTTCCCCAACATCTGCTCCACCCGCGGGTCGGTGAGTGTCGCGCTATTCCACCCCTCCTGAGGCACTGGCATCCCGGTTGGCAGCACCAGCCGATGGTAGGGGTTATTGGCATCCATGAGGACCCGCTTGTTCCGGAAGCCCTCCACCTTCTTCCCGGCTCTCGAAATTGCGTTGCTTCAGTTGGGCGCAACGAAGTTGGCGCATCCCGAGCATTGGCCCTCCTTGTTTTAGAGGTAGAAGAAATGGCGAAGCATCGCCACGGACGGCATCACCCCCACGAATGCTTCGTAGTAAAAGGTGAAGATCGATAGGAGGAGGATGGAGTTGGGATGAAGATGGAGGGCGTGGAGCTTGTAATGGTGGACGAAGACATAGAAAAATTCAGACAAAGGGGGAACCAGCCCCGCGAAGACACTATGCATGAGGCCTCCGGTTCGGCGGAGCCGGCCCGAAGCGCGATCTCTCCCCCATCATTGCTGTCGCCCACCGCCATCAGGAGCACGGTGGTGAAGTTCTACTCCGTGACGTTCGGCGCACTCAAGGCAGGCTTGACCTAGGAACGCGAGCGCACGGCCTTCGCCTTGTCGGCAGCCATTGAATGCCGGCTTGGGGAGAGTTTTGGCAG
Organism: Triticum aestivum; assembly: GCF_018294505.1. Taxonomy (NCBI): domain Eukaryota; kingdom Viridiplantae; phylum Streptophyta; class Magnoliopsida; order Poales; family Poaceae; genus Triticum; species Triticum aestivum. The sequence goes on from NC_057809.1 coordinate 291,913,373, forward strand.
ATCTAGAGTCTCTTTGGGAAGGAAGAAGAAGGGGATCTGGAGCAAGACAAAGGGAGAGCAATGAAAGTCCATCTGTGGGCGCTAGCCCCTTTTTGTGAGGCAAGGACGGTTGCAGAGGCAGTGTGGGAAGCAGAGGTGCTGTCACAACCCTAGTCAATGCTTGCATTAGAGTGATGCATCATGTTTAGTTTTTCCTAAAACTTGAAATGGGGATGGCATAAACCCCTTGCACCACTTAACTCAACTAGGGTTTACTAAAATAATTTTCAATGAACCTAAAATGCCCTTAAAAATGTTCATCATTTTTGTCTTAGTCTAGAACCTCTGCCAAAAATGGTTCACATTTTTCTAGGACATCTCAGGTGACTGAAATAAATCATAAGTAATTTGCATTTGGGCATTTAAATGCTATAAATAATTCTAAATGCCCAAATAATATTGAATCTAAATGAGGGATATTGGAAATAATCCAAACAGTGCCAACAAATTTTTTCAGGATTTTTGAGAGTGCTCTGGCATTTTAAATAAAGCCAAAACATCTCCAGAAAATAGAGAACTGAAACAAATAAAAGAGAGAGAGAAAGAAAAGGCCAGAGGCCACTTACCTGCACTGGGCCGGCCCACCTGTCCCGTGCCAGTCATCACCCACCTCTGCCAATAGGCAGAGGAGGGAGCGGTGCATGCACGTCGAGCTCGCCACGCAGCTCCCTGCTCATCTACGTCGCCTGGACAACGCGGCGACGCCTTGAAATGCCTCCTCGGTGCCGCCCTGACCTCACCGATACCCCACTTTCCCCGCTACCCTCTCTCTTGCCCTCTGATCGCCATGGCCGACGCAGCCGCGCTCGCGCCGTCATGAAGTCGCACCCACCGTTGCCTCCTCGTCGCCCTGCCGTGTCTAGAAGCTCTGCCATCGACCGCTTCGCCGAGTAGATCGAGCCCCGAGCACTCGTTCGCCCTGGAGCCACTGCACCGACCTCGCTTCGCCTCGCCGTCACCGGAGATTCACTTCACCGCTCGCCCGCTCTAGCTCGTCCCCGACCCCGCTGCCTAGCTCGCCGTGACCGATGTGAGCTTCTGCCTCTCCTCCCCCTCTCTGTTCTAGCTGTCGTCCACCATAGCGACTGCACGGAGCACACCCGCTCCCACCGCCGCCTGTTGCTCGCTGCCGACGTGGCTCCGGCCACGCAACAGCCTCACCATCGTGCCCAACGCACTCACCGCATCGCGTAGGCCTCATAGGAGCTAGCCCCGCGCCTCCACATGCACCGTAGCATCGAGTTCGAGCTCGCCCGAACTCCGACAGCCACCAAGCACGTCGCCTGCATCGTTTCCGGTGACCCCGAGCCCAACCACCGCTACCACTCGACGCGGCTCACCTCTAGCTACACGTAAATGCCCTCCGCCACCCTTTTGGTCACCAAAGTGCGAAACCCGCACCCTCCGCCGCGTCTAGTCGTCGCCGGCGGCTAAAAACCAACGATTTGACCTAGTTGACCAGGGACTTGACCCCCTGGGCCACTGACATGTGGGCCCCGCCCCTTGGTCAAACCTAGCTTAGCACTAAACTAACCCTAATTAGATAGTTAACTAACTGTGTCACTGACCAGTGGGTCCCACTGGTCAGATTTGACCTTGACCGCATATTTGACCTGCTGACGCAATGCTGATGCAGTAATGGCCTTTTCCGTATTTATTCTTATTCAGGAAATTCCAGAAATTGTTGCAAAATTCAAAAAATCACAGAAATTAATCTATAGCTCAGAATGAAAAATTATATATATGAAAGATGATCAGAAAAATCTAATCTATCCATTTGTACTAGTTTCATGCACGATTAAACAACTTAACCTTGCTGTTTTAGATAAAAACATGATAATGCACTATTTGAATCCATAACCTGAGTTTGAATTTGAACCCTTGGTTCATATAAACTCAAACCTTTCTGTTCCTAGTTGCATTAGCCCAACACACTCATTTTGCCATGTCATATGCATGCATCATATTGTTGCATATCGCCATGTATTGATTGTGTTACCGGTGTGATCTCCGTGGTAGGTTTTGCTCCCGAGGATATTCGTGAGTATCCCACTAAAGGACAGTACCCCTTGACCACTCTGTCAGGCAAGCAACCCCATTGATCATTTCGATACAATCCCATCTTCTTGCTCGTGCTCTCTGCATTTAAGACAACAACGTTTCAAACTGCTGTGTGATGCGATAGTTGTAACTCCCTCGATGCGGCTATATCTCCCACGTGTCGAAGCACGACTTAGAGGCATAACCGCATTGAAAGCAATGTCGCAAGTGAGGTAATCTTCACACAACCCATGTAATACATAAGGGAAAAGAGATACATAGTTGGCTTACAATCGCCACCTCACACAATTACATGAATAAAGCATTACAAACATCCAGATACACTCAAGGTCCGACTACGGAACCAAAATAAAAGAAGACTACCCCAAAAGCTACACAGATCCCCGATCGACCCCAACTGGGCTCCACTACTGATCAACTAGAACGAAACAACACAAAGGACAAGATCTTCATCAATCTCCTCCTTGAGCTTGGTAGCGTCATCTGCACGGTATCCTCGGCACCTCCAAATCTGGTTTTGGAAGTATCTGTGAGTCACGGGGACTCAGCAATCTCACACCCTCGCGATCAAGACTATTTAAGCTTATAGGAAGGGTAAAAGGTATGAGGTGGAGCTGCAGCAAGCGACTAGCATATCTGGTGGCTAACATACGCAAGTGAGAGCGAGAAGAGAAGGCAAAGCACATTCGAGAAACTATGATCAAGAAGTGATCCTAGAACAATGTACGTCGAGCATTACTCCAACACCGTGTTCACTTCCCGGACTCCGCCGAGAAGAGACCGTCACGGTTACACACGCGGTTGGTGCATTTTAATTAAGATCAACTTCAGGTTTTGTACAACCGGACATTAAACAAGTCTAGCAACACCACCCGAATGTGCCGACAAATCCCGATAGGAGCTGCACATATCTCGTTCTCAGGGCACACCGGATCGTCCAAACTTCCGGTAGGCCAACCCAGAGTTGCCCCTGGTGGCCACAGGCGGCTGACAAGGTGGGCCAACACTCAGAGGAGCACTGGCCCGGGGGTTTAAATAAAGATGACCCTTGGGTAGGCCTACCCAAGGGAAAGAAAAGGCTAGGTGGCAAATGGTAAAACCAATGTTGGGCAATGCTGGAGGAGTTTTATTCAAGGCGAACTGTCAAGGGGTTCCCATTATAACCCAACTGTTTAAGGAACGCAAAATCTGGGAACATAACACCGATATGACGGAAACTAGGGCGGCAAGAGTGGAACAAAACACTAGGCATAAGGCCGAGCCTTCCACCCTTTACCAAGTATATAGATGCATTAATTAAATAAGAGATATTGTGATATCCCAACAAAATATCCATGTTCCAACAAGGAACAAACTCCAATCTTCACCTGCAACTAACAACGCTATAAGAGGGGCGGAGCAAAGTGGTAACATAGCCAAACAACGGTTTGCTAGGACAAGGTGGTTAGAGGCTTGGCTTAACAATATGGGAGGCATGATAAGGAAGTGGTAGGTATCGTTGCATAGGCATAGCAAAAGAGCGAGCAAACTAGCAAGCAAAGATAGAAGTGATTTCGAGGGTATGGTCATCTTGCCTGAAATCCCGCAAGGAAGAAGAACGAGTCCATGAAGAAGACAAACGGACGTAGTCGAATGGATCCTCACAAACGCGACGTTATCGGAACCAACCCGAAGAAGCAACACCGGAAAGAAGCACACAACATAGTAAACAACCAACACATGAACATGGCATGATATGCGGGATGCGGTATGTGATGCATATGCATGATTTGAAAAGGAATGATTGAACCTGGCCTCAACTTGGAAATCCAAGAGTGCCACTAGAAAGGGGAGGTGATCTTGGTTGAAATCGATATAAATATCACTAGAATCGGATGCATGGTTTGGAAATGGCAAGCAAAACAAATATGGCACCGGTCTGCGATAAACAGCAAGTAGCCAACTAAATGCATCAAGATAAATATGCTACAGCACTCAAACATGACAACAAAATACATGGTAGGGATCCACTTATAATGCTTGACAAAAGATGAACACTGAGCTACGTCTAATTCACTCAATAACAGGTTCAAACAAGCATGGAAAAAGTGCAAATGATAACAGGTTACAGACTTAGCGAAATTAACAGCACATCTGGAATTTATCATCAGGAAGCAATCTTTAGAGCATGAAAACTACATGCTACAGGAACTTAACGTGGCAAAACAAGGCATGGCATGAAGCTACTAAAAGCACATAACAAAAGTCCCTTAGTGACCTTGAGTCAAAAGGGATCGGAAAATACAATTGCAAGCATGTGAACATGGCAAAAACATAAACAGATTCAGACTTGGTGAAAAACTGGAGCATGCAAAACAGATTAACGAGTAGGCATGTTTACGAGCTCGATGCACTCACTACGAGGCATTGCATGAAAAACTAAGCATACACCCAGCAAATAGACATGGCATAGAAGCTAGAAATGGCAGGAAAAACAACATAGCATGCACGGATCAACAACAACAAGCTCGGCAAAATCGCTAAACATGTTAACAATCTGCCAGGAACATTTCATAGCAAAAGTAGAGCTCGATTGACTCTAGCTAGGTTGCTCCATAAATGCAAACAAAGACATGGATGGATAGAGCACCACAATATTAACAAAACATCCTTACTGATCATCCTCAAAAGAGGCACGGATCACTAGGAAACAACATGAACATATGGCATAAAAATAATATCAGGACAAGGACTTAGTGAAATTCTAAGTCCCTGAAATCAGCATCATTGAGTAAGCTACTTTGCATGCTTGTGCTAGTCACCACAAAGATCACAAAAATACATGGCATACAACCCTGTAAAGATGGCATGGCATTCTACAAAACACATGTAGAGCTCGGGATCATAGCATGCACACATTAATCATGGCAAAAATGACAAAAGGCCATTTGCTAAAACAGATCTGACATAATCATCACATAGCCCTCTTCCAACAGCATTTCGGGCATCAAGATGAGCTCAAATGAAAATGATGCAATGAGATGAAATGATGTACTTGTCGAGACGAACATTTTGATATGCTACACGCGCGAATCGGAGCTACGATGACAGAGTTATGATGCGATGAAGCTGCCAAAATAATTAGGGTTTGGAGGGAAAGTCAACCCGATCTGGATCTGGATCCAGATCTGGTACTGTAGCGGCACGCAAAACGAGGATGGCCAGAAGTCGGCGTCGGAGATGAAGAAGCGGTGGCCGGAGCGAGGCGCGGTCGCCGGAGAAGCAGAGGGGAGGATGCCGGCGACGGAGACGGCGCGGTGGAGACGGTCGTCGCGGGCGGAGAAGGGCGCGGCGACGGGCGCGGAAGCCGGGGTGTCAGCGACGCTCACCGGCGCCAGAGAAGCACGACGGCGCCGCGGGCTCCCGGCGACGGGCGCGCGATGAAGGGTGCAGGGAGGCGACGCGCGGCCCGGTCGCGTAGAGAAGGGGGCCGGCTCTGGGCCGAGCGGGCCTCAGCGGTGGGAGGAGGCGGCCGGCCACGTGGCGCGCTCTGATTCTCCACGGGCGGCGGCGGCGGCTTGTCCGGCGCAGCGGACAATGTCCGACGGCGCGCGATGTGGAAAAGTAGGGTTAGGGGAAAGAGAAGACCCGGGATTTGAAATGGAGGGGTCTATTTATAGAGGTAGAGGGAGCTAGGAAGCTCCAAATGAGGTGCGGTTTGCGGCCACGCGATCATGATCGAACGATCTAGATGATGGAGGGGGTTTAGGTGGGTTTTTGGGCCACTTTGGAGGGGTGTTGGGCTGCAACACACACGAGGCCTTCTCGGTCCCTCGGTTAACCATTGGAGTATCAAAAGAAGTCCAAATGGTACGAAACTTGACAGGCGGTCTACTGGTAGTAAACCAAGGCCGCATGACAAGTCTTGGTCCAATCCAAGAACGTTTAACACCCGCACATGAAAATAGGTAGAAAGGGACACCGGGTGAAATAGGAGCGCCGGATTGCAAAACGGACAAGGGGAAAATGCTCAGATGCATGAGACGAGCATGTATGCAAATGAAATGCACATGATGACTTGATATGCAATGCATGACATGCAAGCACATGACAAGGCAACAACAGCGAATAACTGGAGGACACCTGGCACATCGGTCTCAGGGCATTACAACACTCCACCACTACGAGAGGATCTCGTCCCGAGATCTAGAATGGCATCGGAGGGAAAAACGAAAGAGAAAGAGGAGAGGTAAAACTAAGTTGCTTCTTTGACAAATGAGGCTCTGATACGAACTTGTAACGCTCTCGATGCGGCTATATCTCCCACGTGTCGAAGCACGACTTAGAGGCATAACCGCATTGCAAGCAATGTCGCAAGTGAGGTAATCTTCACACAACCCATGTAATACATAAGGGAAAAGAGATACATAGTTGGATTACAATCGCCACTTCACACAATTACATGAATAAAGCATTACATACATCCAGATACACTCAAGGTCCGGCTACGGAACCAAAATAAAAGAAGACTACCCCAAAAGCTACACAGATCCCCGATCGACCCCAACTGGGCTCCACTACTGTTCAACTAAAACGAAACAACACAATCGTGATCAAACGATTTAGATGATGGAGGGGGTTTAGGTGGATTTTGGGGACACTTTGGAGGGGTGTTGGGCTGCAACACACACGAGGCCTTCTCGGTCCCTCGGTTAACCGTTGGAGTATCAAACGAAGTCCAAATGGTACGAAACTTGACAGGCGGTCTACCGGTAGTAAACCAAGGCTGCATGACAAGTCTTGGTCCAATCCGAGAACGTTTAACACCCGCACATGAAAATAGGTAGAAAGGGACACCGGGTGAAATAGGAGCGCCGGATTGCAAAACGGACAAGGGGAAAATGCTCGGATGCATGAGACGAGCATGTATGCAAATGAAATGCACATGATGACTTGATATGCAATGCATGACATGCAAGCACATGACAAGGCAACAACAACGAATAACTGGAGGACACCTGGCACATCGGTCTCGGGGCATTACAACACTCCACCACTACGAGAGGATCTTGTCCCGAGATCTAGAATGGCATCGGAGGGAAAAACGAAAGAGAAAGAGGGGAGGTAAAACAAGTTGCTTCTTTGACAAACGAGTGAGACCAAAGAACCTTGAAATGGTTAAGCCAATTATCAAAAAGAATACAATGGAGATAAATGAAGTTGAAAGCACTCCGTTAGCAAAGAGGAACAAGGAAGAACAACTTTGGGCAGCACTCCGGTTGAGAACGGATGCAAGACTTAATAAGATGAAAAGAACTAGAAGAGATGACACAACACTCCGGTTAGATGGATAAGCACAGGAAATAACATGATCTTAAATGAAACGAGATGATGGTTGAAGAAAGCAACATCACAAAGCCTCCGGAACAAAAGTAAGAATGGAATGCAATGAACGAAGGGAAACAAGATCTTGAGGGAGCACGCTTACAAGAAATGCTAGAACGGAGTTGTTGGAAAACCAACAATGAAAAGAATAAGCTTGATATTGTCTTATGGAATACATCTCAAATTATGAGGTGACAACCTGCCACTCACGTGAAAAAGAATTGGATTGATAAGAACAAGGAGACGAGAAACTTATTTCACCGGGAGGATAAATGAAGAACTTGGGTCATATATTATCACCATTAATAGCATTAATCCTTAGGGAAAGCTTTAGGTGAAATATAACCCCAGATAACTCCAATGACGAGATTGATGGATTTAAAATACCTCATTCTTAACAACATGTGAATCATGAGACATGAACTCAAATTATCAAGAATGACATAATACCACCTCGAATGATATGGTTGAAAGAATTGCACTTTGAAATGCAAGATAAAGAATACTTGAGCTCCTCTGAAAAGAATCTCGATGAACACTTTGAAAAGAAATTAAATCCTTGATGAACCATCATGTAGAACCTTCATGAAGAACTCCGGTAATAAAAGAAATGAACAATCGAAATGAAAGAGAAGTTGAAAACACAAGGTGAAGACTTGCAATGATTTAGATGAATCTTCGTGATGAGGAAAAAATTGAGAGAGCTTGGAATTCTGGGAAAAGGAAAGATGAATCAAGTGAAACCGATAATTTAATGAGCCTCCGGAATAAAGAATTGAATTTACTCGATGAAACAAGAATAAGAATTACATTATGCTATCCTTCACCAATTTAAATTGATGACAAGCAATGGATTTTGCATACTACTTATTCTCGTAAAAAGGTTTAAGATAGATATAGCGCCAACTTGAAGAGGCCTTCAATGAATCACCGGTAGGATTGGAAACAACGAATAAATTGATATGATAAACGAAGGAAGAAGAATCTTGGAAGAACCACCATAAGAATTAAAAAACGAACAAAGAAAAGATAAAGAAACACCAGGAAGAATTGGCAATGAACGAAGATGCTTGGGGAAATTTAGATACAAGTGAACAAAGAGATCCCGAGGTGATTAGAGAAATTTGAAAAATGCACCGGTAAGGTTTAGATAACGAGAGCTGAAAGCTGAGAATGAATAATTCTGAGACGATGGGCTCCGGATAATCAAACTAAAAAGACTTCTGTATTGCTCCGGATGGGTGAAAAGGATTCTCATAATCGAATACAATTATGAGAGGATGGCCTCAAACTAGAACCACGAATCTCTGAGAGAACGGATAAGATATGGAGGTAAAAATCTTCTTCGGTCTTCAAATGTTGAGAATGATGATGAGAAACACCACCATGAATTGTTGAGGCACTCCGGAATGAAGAATGGAAAGGTTGAGCCAACGATGAAAACAATTTGACAGATCTTAGAGAGAGGCATCTGACTGATGATAATTCATTCTTACGTCAAACTTCGAAATGAATTTGAAAAGCTCCGGGAAAATAAGAAGAGTCGGGTAAGATCCTTGGAAAAGACCTGTGGGTTAGGGCCCACTCAAAAGATACACCGTTGAAATGATCACTTGGAAAGGAGAATGCACCGGTTGAATTAAATGGCTTGAAAGAGATAACATCCTTGAAAGAGTTTGAATGAAAGCAGAGTGTAAACACGAATCTTGGAGATATCTTCAGCACTCCGGAATAATTGAATAGCGAGAAGAGGATAGTTGAGAGGTGCACCGGCATGAGAAAAGCATTTGAAATGAGGAAAAGAATACCATCAACAAAGCTTGAATTGAATCCACCGGAGAAAAAAAGAATGAAGGATGATGAACTTTAGGCTCTGTTAGTATCTTCATGAGAATCACCGGATACGAACATAGACGGAAAAGAATAGAGACTTCCCATCAATAAAAGGATACTTGATTAAGACATCTGAGTCCTTGAGGAAAAAGGGAGGGAGGGTGGGAAAACAAAGGCAACTTGGGCGGATGAAAACAAATAACGTTGAAATGAATTGAATTGATCTTGCAGATGTTGAAAATGATTGGATCCACTTGAAGAGAAGCACGCCGGTTGAGAAGGATTGACATGACAAACTCGATTATCATGAAGGATTAGTATTCACATAGGAGTATGAGAACACCGTTTAGGAAAGGTATGGAATCAACTCTTGACTTCGAAGCAACTCGAATACCACAGCTCAAAACAAAACAAAGGATTGGCTTGAAGAATAAGCCGGAACAAACATATGATAGAGATTTCGTCCGAAGTTTTCGTGGTGGGCCCTACACGGGCTTGATCGTATAGCTCCATCATGTACAAGGCAGTGTACATGACATACGAAGCGTCCCCGAGTCGGCATAGCCAAGGACTCTCTAAGACACAACGAGACCACTGTAAACCAACCGTGGATAGGCGGACCACTAGACGTCGAACCCCAATTTTATGTCATACATCTGTCGGAAAGATATCCTAAGAACTACTTCAATTCCCACTTATAAACTCCCGAAATTTTCCCAGTTATGCAATCAGTGTTAGGGATACAGGGGAAGCATAATATCTCACCCAAAACTAGCAAATCCTTCAACACATAACCAAGAAACCTTTGGAAATCGTTTACCTCAACCTTCGAAAAGCATCCGTTATACGAGTTATGGCAATACTCCCGAACTCCCGCCCCAGTACTGGGTGGCGTCAAGGTTATCTCACCAACAACTACATAAAAGAGATTTTCGATGTTGGCGAAACTCAGGTATTCAAGAACTGCAACAATAAAATTGTGACGACAACACCTCAGAGCTCAACTCCCCGGGACACTGCCACAACCCCTAAATGTCAGGAGGCACCAAGAACAATGTTCTCGTCACAAAACCATCGGAACGATTCCAAGATACCCGCGCGATCCTAATATTTTTTAGTGAAATTTGAGAAGAGAAGAGTCAAAACTCTACATCAAGATGCCTCACCAGAGCGATGAAGGGACTGAGGAGTAAAAGGAATCCTACTCTCCGAATATATAATCCTAAATGACTCAAAACATTTTTTCTAGACTCAACAGCGCCAGTGATTCAATCAAGCAGGGGGCTCCTAAAGTCGGGGAAGGCTCTATACCAACTTGTAACGCTCTCGATGCGGCTATATCTCCCACGTGTCGAAGCACGACTTAGAGGCATAACCGCATTGCAAGCAATGTCGCAAGTGAGGTAATCTTCACACAACCCATATAATACATAAGACGAAAATGCTCGGATGCATGAGACGAGCATGTATGCAAATGAAATGCACATGATGACTTGATATGCAATGCATGACACGCAAGCACATGACAAGGCAACAACAACGAATAACTGGAGGACACCTGGCACATCGGTCTCGGGGCATTACAACACCCGCACGATAAAAGAGGTAGAAAGGGACACCAGGTGACATTGGAGCGCCGGATTGCAAAACGGACAAGGGGAAAATGCTCGGATGCATGAGACGAGCATGTATGCAAATGAAATGCACATGATGACATGATATGCAATGCATGACATGCAAGCACATGACAAGGCAACAACAGCGAATAACTTGAGGACACCTGGCACATTGGTCTCGGGGTGTTACAGTAGTTGAACCAATTTCCTCTGCATGACCTGTCATTGCCACAATAACTTGATGAAACCCACTAGCATGTGGAGGAGTTGATTGAGCCATGTTTGTGTTTCCTACCTTGCTATGCCTGCTATGCTTAGAGTTGTGTCAGGTCTGGTTCATCTGGCTGATGGGCTGGAGTGAAATGATTGTGTCGGTGATGAGAGTGAAGTGTTGAACATGTTTTGGTAAAGGTATCGATGAGAGGCCATGTAGGAGTACATGGTGGGTTTTTTCATTGGAACAGTCCCTAAGAACTGAGATTTGTATGTGTGATTTAAGATCAGCTACTACCACACATTGGGCCCTGAAATATGACCCCGCTCGACTTATTAATCGCCCTTGTCCTCTGTCCAGGAGTTGCAAGTAGTTTCTGGTGTTCGTAGAATACTGGAGGCCGTGCGCAGCGCAGACCCGCGGGGTGGGCTGTGATGCGGTAGGTACGTGGCCCGGTGTATCAAGATGCCCGTTTGGTGCCTCGGGAACCATGTACACATCATTCGGGGCCGTAGTGGAAACCTCAGCCGGACTCCCTGCGGATGGAACCTGAATAGGCGATAAAACTGGACTAAGGACTTGAGTGGTTAGTCAGGTCGTGGTGTACACCCATGTCGGCTTTCGCTTGAAGTCTGCCGAGCACATGTCGTGTGCAGACGCTAAGTGATGGAAACTTGTGTGAAGAAGTACACCCCTGCAGGGTTAACATCATCTATTCGAATAGCCGCGTCCGCGATAAAGGACTACTTGGTTGCCTATACAATTCATAGACAAGTAAATGCAGACTACTAAAAGCCTCAAGACAAGTGTGAGTGCCGTGGATGGCCCTTCCGTAGGATGACAGAAGAGGATCCGCGGTAGTGTATTGTTGTGGTGAGTAGTGGACTCGTGTGCGCAAACATTTACAAGTTGTTGTCTCGTAGGATAGTTTAGCCAAGAGTCAAAGCTGGCTTGCTGCAATAAACTCCACTATCCCTTTGTTAATGATGTGCATGTATGTAGGATCTGATGTAAGTCTTGCTGAGTACCTTTGTTAATGATGTGCATGTATGTAGGATCTGATGTAAGTCTATGTAGATCTCTATGTTGAGGAGTGACTTGCCACCCAGGTGGTGATCCTGAGCTGTGAAGGGCCTTGTAGATAGATAGGCTTCACCAAGCCTTCTTGCTTTCTAGTTGTCTGTACTCAGACAAGTTTACTTCCGCATGTGCTTGTATGTTTGTATGACTTGAGTGTTGGGTCGTGTGAACCCTACCTGTATGAACATGTTATGTATGGCTCTCTGGAGCCTTCTAAATAAAGTACTTGAGTTGTAGAGTTTTGTTGTGATGCCATGTTGTATTTGCACATATCGAGCATATTGTGTGTATGATTTGAAATGCTTGGTATGTGTGGGATCCAACAACCTAGTTGTTTATCCTTGGTAGCCTCTCTTACTGGGAAATATCTCCTAGTTCTTCCACTGAGCCATGGTAGCTTGCTACTGCTCCAGAACCCTTAGGCTGGCCGGCATGTGTCCTTCTTCGTTCCTATGTCTGTCCCTATGGGGAAATGTCACGCGGTGTCTACTGGAGTCCTGTTAGCCTGCTACAGCCCGGATTCTCCAGAGTCCTGTTAGCCTAGCTGCTACAGCCCGGATTCACTCGTTGATGACCGACACGTTCATTGCTGGGTCATGTATGCCTGTCCCTGTAAGTTAGTGCCACTTTGTGTTTACGACTAGTCATGTTGGCCCGGGTTCTCTGTCATATGGATGCTAGCGACACTATCATATACGTGAGCCAAAAGGGGCAAACGGTCCCGGGCCAGGTAAGGTAGCACCCATGGGAATACTGTGCGTGAGGCCACAAAGTGATATGATGTGTTACATGCTAGATCGGTGTGACTTTGGGTCGGGGTCCTGACAACATTGGCATTAGAGCTGGACTGCCTGTAGGTTCATCAAGCCAAACTGGTCAATGTTGAGTCTAGAAATGCTTTAGTTATATGTAGGGGAATTGATTGTGGGAGGGAACTTGAGGCTCTTTTTACTACTTTACCTCATGTCATTCTGATCTGAGTCAGCCTATTCTTCCACGGGGGTTAAGGACTAGGCTCCTCTTATTTCTACCAAGTTCACGTGTTACTAATCTGTAGACTCTTATAGGATTGTTGGCTCCAAGCCCCAGTTCAATTTCTACTACTTCGGTATGTTTTTAGTTGGACCAGAACATTGATATGATGTTGTTAGTGACTATGAAACCCTTTGCTAAATGTCTCAAAATCCTTTTCGAGCATTTACAACCATTATGCTATCCAATTTCTACTAGAAATTCTAATGCCTTTGCATTATTTTGTGTTTCAGATGGCTTCCCGCACCACACATCAAGTGGTACGTCTGACTCGATGCATTGATGTGTCCGGTCCCATGGCCATGCTGGTTCGTGTGATGACAGAGACATGCTATTGATGGCATCTAGAGTATACCATAGAAGAGTAGTATCGAGATTTTAATTAGAGTCAGTACATATGCACAGTGAGGATATATCCTTCCTACCCCGGAGCTACCGGTCCCCTTCACTGGTCTTACGGGCTCGGAGTTACTATGAAGATGTCCGTCTAGGACGCCGCTTACTCCATGATATCTATCATTCGATCCGGGCACACGTCGCTTCAAAACACCGAGTTCTATTATCTGCCAGCAGCACTTACTGGTCAGGAGGGTTATTACACTAGTCTTTACGCTGACTCTACTCATGAGGAGCTGCGCCTTCGGACCACCATAGAGATGCTGGAGGAAAGGGACCGTGAGGTCTGTGCCCTTCGGATGGAGCTGTACAACACTCGAGCGGACCACTGGGCCACTCTAACACAGCTTTCACCCGCCGTGCAGACTGGTTATCTTGATATGTGGGATTTGTACCCCATACGCACTCGTCTGCCATCTCGTATGGACTATCCTAATGTTGGAGGCATCACACCTCCACGTGGGCGTCGTCTTCTACCGTTCATGGGACCAAGGCTTCATCCATGTCCTTATGGTCCGCAGGCCCCACGCGACCGGGAGTTTCCAGATCCACATGTTCCACTTCCAGGCTACGCGGGTAATCTTTATGAAGATTACTACGGAGACGGAGACGACTGAGCTAGATCATGGCAGTAGTAGTATTGTAATAGTTGTATCTCCACAGTCCTGCGCGTCTTGTGGAATATGACTCAGTGTGTACCGAGTTCCAGAGGCGTAGATAAATAATGTATAGGATCTTGGAATGCCTCTGATGAGATGTATCGTCCTTCACCCCAGTTGTACTTTAGACTGCGCTTGTACTAAACTATGTATGGTGTGTATGACTGATGGTATATATATGGCAGTTTCTATATTACCGTGGCATACAAATGAACATCTCTGCATTCCGTGTCATCCATTACATTCTGCACTCCTATGCTAGAGTTTTTCCATCCTTGTCTACACCGTTGTTTTGTTTTCCTAGGATGGTCAACACCCGAATCACCCCTGCTGTCCAGGAGCAGGGTGAAGCCAGTGGGGCTAGGGATGGGAATCTGCCCCATCCACCTTCCTTGGCCGAAGTCATGTTGGAGGCAGAAAGGAATAAACGTGAGACCAACTGACTGCTGGAACACATTGAGTAGAACACTCCACATCACCAAGGAATGACTTGATGTCTATCAATGACTTTATCAAGTTGTACCCACCAACCTTCCATCATTCCGTCGAGCCCCTCAATGCGGACGACTGGCTTCGCAGTATCACCCATAAGCTATGTTCTGCCAATGTAGCCGAAGCTGATAAGGTCACTTACGCTGCATATCATCATGTGGGCCCCGCTAGCCTTTGGTGGGAAAACTATGAGGCTATGCACCCAGCTGGCCAGATTACCACTTGGGCAGACTTCAGCAAGGCTTTTCGTGAGCACCATATTCCGAAAGGTCTTATGGATCGTAAGAGGGAGGAGTTTTGCAACTTCACCCAAGGCAGACTGGTCGTGGATGCCTATAATAGTGAGTTTGGAAACCTGACATGCTATGCTCTTGAGGAAGTGTCCACCGACACCAAGAAGCAGGTGAGGTTCCGAAAGGCACTTAGCCCCGAGCTTCGTTGTGACCTCCGTCTGCACGAGTGCTCCTCCTTCCAGAAGCCAATGAACAAGGCCATCAGTGCTGGGACTGGCCAGACTGACTATGAAGCTACATGCAAGCACTCTCGTGATTTTGGTTCTTCATACAGTGCTGGCTCTCAGAAGCGCCGTGTGTGGGTTCCAAGCACAGCTCTGCCACCCAGATTCACTCCGAGGCCATCCTATGAGGCGCCTTGCCCAACCCAGTAGAATGCACCACCTAAGGCTTATGGTGGACCAGCCACTAATGCTGCTCCGCGCACCAACACTCTGACATGCTTCAAGTGTAGAGAGCCAGGTCACTACATTCGAGAGTGTCCCCAGAACAACAACCCCAACCAGTCCGGGAAGTCCGTTGGCTGTGGTAAGCCAGCGGGCAAGGTGTACTACGCAAAGCCAGCCACCACTACACGTGGCCATGTCAACTATGTCTCAGCTGAGGAGGCTCATGATGATCCCAACGTCGTCCTTGGTAAGCTCCTTGTTAACTGCCATCCAACATCTGTTCTTTTCGATACTGGAGCATCTCATTCATTCATATCCGAGAGCTATGCTCGATTGCACAACATGACATTCTGTGACATGCCCACCACCATGGAAATTCAAACTCCTGGCTCTAGATGGCAAACTTCTAGGGTAAGCCATGGGAATGAAATTCTTGTCGATAGACTGGTTTTACTTGCTTCTTTGATAGCTCTCAAATCCTCGGACATAAATATCATCTTAGGTATGGACCGAATGATAGCCCATCATGCTAAGATTGATTGTTAATCTAGAACTGTTCAACTTACACATCTATCGGGCAAGACAGTCAATGTCTTAACACGAGTGTCTGAGTGTCAGCTCTACTCCCTCAATGCCAGTGCTCTTCCATACCTTGAAGATATACCAGTAGTCTGTGACTTTCCGGATGTCTTTCCAGAAGAACTGCCAGGTGTTCCACTTGATAGAGATGTGGAGTTCGTGATAGATCTTGTTCTAGGAACTGTCCCAATCTCTAGAAGACCCTATAAGATGGCACCCTTAGAACTAGTTGAGCTTAAGAAACAACTCGATGAGTCCTTGAAAAAGGGTTTCATCCGTCCTAGTTCTTCTCCTTGGGCTTGTCCCGTCCTCTTCGTCAAGAAGAAGGATGGAACGGATCGGATGGTTGTAGATTATTGACCTATCAACTTGGTCACGATAAAGAACAAGTATCCGCTCCCCCGGATCAATGACCTATATGATCAGCTCGCTGGATCCTCGATCTTCTCCAAAATGGATTTGAGGTTGGGCTACCGTCAAACCAAAATCAAGAACGGGAACATTCCCAAAACGACCTTTGTTACTCATTATGGCCAATACGAGTACACCATCACGTCCTTCGGTTTAACCAATGCCCCAGCCACATTCTATCGGTTAAGAAATTCGATCTTCATGGAGTACATGGATAAATTCGTCGTGGTTTACCTCGATGATATGCTCATCTACTCCAATAATGAGGAAGAACATGCCGAGCATCTAAGGCTAGTGTTGACAAAACTTCGAGAGCACCATCTTTATGCCAAATTCTTTAAGTGTGAATTCTGGTTGCCAGAAGTGACCTACCTAGGCCATGTAATCTCTGGTAAGGGTATTGCTGTCAATCCCGGGCAAGTTCAGGCTGTTCTTAATTGGACTCCACCTGAAAGGGTCAAGCAAGTTTGGAGTTTCCTTGGCTTAGCGAGCTACTGCCGCCACTTCATCGAGAACTTCTCCAAGGTTGCTAAACCTCTAACTGAACTCCTCAAGAAAGATAAAAAGTTTGAGTGGACCCCACAGTGCGAGTACAGTTTTCAGGAACTGAAAAGACGCCCGATGTCTGCTCCCATACTGGTACCACCAGATTTCTCCAAGGACTTTGTTATCTATTCCGAGGCCTCGTGATAAGGACTAGGTTGCATACACATGCAAGATCGTCATGTGATTGCCTATGCTTCACGACAGTTGCATCCACATGAGGAAAACTATCCCACACATGATCTGGAGCTTGCAGCTGTAGTCCATGCACTCAAAACATGGTGACATTACCTTCTCGGTAATCATTGCGAGATCTTCACCTATCACCAAAGTCTGAAATATATCTTCACCCAACTGGATTTGAATCTCAGGCAAAGACGTTGGGTCGAGTTGATCTTAGATTACAACTTAGGAATAACTTACACCCTGGGGAAAGCCAATGTTATGGCTGATGCACTAAGTCGTAAATCTTATTGTAACAACCTGATGTTACAACAAGGTCAACCACTTCTCCTTGAGGAATTTCGGAAGCTTAACCTACACATTGTTCCTCAAGGATTCCTATCTACCTTGGTGGCGAAATCTACCCTTACGGATCAGATCATAGCTGCCCAGAAGCGTGATAAAGGTATATTCCGCATCCAAGAGAACATTGCTAGCGAAGCCGCTAAATGTTTCTCTATGGATGACCGAGGTGTTGTTTTCTTTGAGAACCGTCTACTGGTTCCCAAGAACCAACATCTACGGCATATGATCCTTAAGGAGGCTCATGAATCTCCTCTCACAATTCATCCTGGTAGTACCAAAATGTATCAGGACCTACGCCAATGGTTCTGGTGGACTAGGATGAAGAGAGAAATTGCACAATACATTGCTAGTTGCGACGTCTGTTGTCGCATTAAAGCAAAGCATCAACGCCCTACTAGTACCCTTCAACCCTTAGCTATTCCTGAATGGAAATGGGATAAAATCGATATGGATTTCATCACTAGGTTTCCCAGGACCAAGAGAGGGAATAATGCTATCTTCATTGTCATCGATCGTCTTTCCAGAGTAGCCCACTTCCTGCCTGTTCGAGAGAGTATAACCGCTAGCCAGCTAGTAGACTTGTATATCTCTCGAATAGTGTGTCTTCATAGTGTTCCATTGGAAATTAAGTCAAATCGTGGAAGTCTCTTCACCTCTTGATTTTGGGAAAGTTTCCAAAATGCAATGGGGACTCGTCTCTCCTTCAGCACCGCCTTCCACCCTCAATCAAGTGGTCAAGTAGAACGCGTCAACCAAATTCTGGAAGATATCCTCTGAGCTTCTGCTATCTCATTCGGAATGGATTGGGAGAAATGCCTTCCATTTGACGAATTTGATTATAACAATACCTATCAATCCAGCTTGGGCAAAGCTCCTTTTGAACTTCTCTATGGACGAAGGTTTCGAACACCTCTTAACTTGTCAGAAACCGGGAAAGACAATTCTTTGGCCCAGAGATGATCCAGGAAGCAGAAGAACAAGTTCGCATCATTCGTGAGAAATTGAAAATAGCCCAATCTCATTAGAAGAGCCAATATGATCACCATCATAAGGCCATGACTTACGAAGTCGGCGAGAAGGATTACCTTCGGGTTACTCCTCTGAAGGGAACACATTGATTCGGTATCAAAGGCAAATTGGCTCCTCGCTACATTGGACCCTTTCGCATTCTTACCAAACGAGGAGAAGTTGCCTACCAATTGGAACTACCTCCGCATCTTTCCACAGTTCATGATGTCTTCCACATTTCTCAACTCAGGCGTTGCTTCTCGGATCCTATCCGTGGAGTGGATCACGAAACACTTGATCTCCAAGATAATCTCACATATCAGGAATATCCCGTTCGTATCCTTGATCAAGCTGAGCATACCACTCGACGCCACAACAGTAAGTTTCTCAAGGTTCAATGGTCACACCATTTTTAGAAAGAAGCTACTTGGGAAAGGGAGGATCGTCTTCGACTTGAGTACCCCACTTTCTTCCTGATGGACCCTGAATCTCGGGACGAGATTTTTCTGAGTAGGGGTGAGTTGTCACAACCCTAGTCAGTGCTTGCATTAGGGTGATGTATCATGTTTAATTTTTCCTGAAACTTGAAATGGGGATGGCATAAACCCCTTGCACCACTTAACTCAACTAGGGTTTACTATAATAATTTCCAAAGAACCTGAAATGCCCTTAAAAAATGTTCATCATTTTTGTCTTGGTCTAGAACCTCTGCCAAAAATGGTTCACATTTTTCTAGGACATCTTGGGTCACTGAATTAAATCATAAGTAATTTGAATTTGGGCATTTAAATGCTATAAATAATTCTAAATGCCCAAATAATCTTGAATTTAAATGAGGGCTGTTGGAAATAATCCAAATAGCACCGACAAATATTTTTAGGATTTTTGAGAGTGCTCTGGCATTTTAAATAAAGCCAACACATCTACATAAAATAGAAAACTGAAACAAATAAAATAAGAGAGAGAAAAGGCCAGAGGCCACTTACGTGCACTCGGCCGGCCCACCTAGGCTGTGCCAGTTATCACCCATATCAGCAAGTAGGTAGAGGAGGGGGCGGTGCATGCGCGCCAGGCTCGCCACGCAGCACCCTGCTCGTCTGCATCGTCTGGACAGCGCGGCGACGCCTTGAAACACCTCCTCGGTGCCGCCCCGACCTCACCGACACCCCACTTTCCCCCTGCAACTGTTTTGGAAGTATCTGTGAGTCACGGGGAGTCAGCAATCTCACACCCTCGCGATCAAGACTTTAAAAAAGCTTATGGGTAGGAAAAGGTAGTGAGGTGGAGCTGCAGCAAGCAGTAGCATATATGGTGACTAACTTACGCAAATGAGAGCGAGAAGAGAAGCAAAACACAGTCGTGAACTAGAAGTGATCAAGAAGTGATCCTGAATCTACTTATGTTCAAGCATAACACAAGAACCGTGTTCACTTCCCGGACTCCGCCGGAAAGAGACTATCACGACTACACACGCGGTTGATGCATTTTAATTAAGTTAAGTGTCAAGTTTTCTACAACCAGATATTAACAAATTCCCATCTGCCCATAACCCCGGGAACGGCTTTCGGAAGTTCAAAACCCTGCAGGGGTGTCCCAACTTAGCCCATCACAAGCTCTCATGGTCAACAAAGGATATTCCTTCTCCTAGGAAGACCCGATCAGACTCAGAATCCCAGTTACAAGACATTTCAACAATGGTAAAACAAGACTAGCAAAGCCACCCGAATGTGCCGACAAATCCCGATAGGAGCTGCACATATCTCGTTCTCAGGGCACACCGGATGTAGCGACCAGACCTCAAATAGTCTGATCTTTGTGCTCCGGTGTCATCCCTGGATCAGTAATGCTGACACCACACAGTACTCAGAGGATTTATAGCAGAGTAGCAATCACACACTTATTACATTGAGTGTCTCAAAAGAGAACTTATTACAATAAATATGGCTTAAGGCCATCTAATAACGATAACAACGAAAGGCTTGGAAGATAAGTGAGTCCTTCAACTCCAACGGCATCACTAAGTATAGAACCACGACCTAAAAACTCCTTAATCGTTGTCTGAAAAGTCTGCAACATTAACGTTGCAGCCCGAAAACGGGTCAGCACATGGAATATGCTGGCAAGGTAACACATAGAGAGTAATGGAATGCAACAGCTATACTATATGCATATTTGGCTGGTGGAAAGCTCTATAGTTACAGTTTTTGCGTAAAGCCAATTTTTCCCTACTTCAAAGGAATAATTTTATTTAACTATCATGGTGGTTGTTGAACATTGAGAATGGTTGACAGCATTCTCAATCCCAATTAAGTAACATCATTAAAACCCAACAATATTAATTAAAGTAACATGATGAGATTCACATGATAATCCAAGTACTAGATACTCAAGATGTCCATAACCGGGGACACGGCTAACCATGATTAGTTTATTACACTCTGCAGAGGTTTGCGCACTTTTCCCCACAAGACTTGATCGCCTCCGTTTGTTTTCTCGCACTACATGGTGTTTGAGAAGATGGATGACCGAGACATAGTCTTTCAGAAGCGCTAGCACCTTACGATTGGGTAGACCGTACCACCTACATCCCCTACATCTGCTAGTCTACCACTGTAAGAGTTCGCACGACTTAGTCAACTATGCTAGAGCCCATAATAGCTTGTGGCTGCACACGGAAGTTTCTAGTATGAATAGTCTCATGATCCCTTTGAGCCTGGGTGGCGGTCCAAAAGAAAAGAGGCAAGTCCTGGAATACCCAGGTGCCTCAATCCACCCAGATGTGTGTTTAAGTTGCCACCTTAGATAAACCATTAATTATCAATCTCACATCTGTCATGGATATCACTCACCCAATCCACGTCTACTAGCATAGCATGGCATAATAAGCAAACGTAGAAGTAACTCCCAAAGGTTTGACAATAAACAGGCAATAGGTTCTACCTCATCTACTTCCCATCCCACAATTTAATTAGATCCTAATCATGCAATGTGTGAGGATTGATCTAATGCAATAAAACTGGGTAGTAGAAAAGATATGATCAAAGTGTTACTTGCCTTGCTAATGATCCGAGAAACCTAACGATTCGAAGTAACATGCGGCGCACTCCGGGTACTCTATCGCAGACAAACAAACAAGCATACAATAAGAACTCATCTAATGCACGGGTAAAACTCAAATAAGAGATCTAACCAGAAGGTTCAACTTAAGAACTCCGGTTGGCAAAAAGAATCAAATCGAATGAAGCAAAGAAAATCAAACGGCGAAAGAAAACAACTTCATTCTAGTAATCTGGATCTAAGTCAAATTTTATAATAGCAAAAACTTGTTTGAGTTGATTATTCGGATAGAGGGTTTCAAGACGAAACTCCAAGCGCTTGAATCGCCTCATTCCGATTAACGAGCGAAAAGTTATACTAAAACGAAAATCGCGATCAGAAAATAACCGCGGAAAATCCGACGAAAAAGAAAAACGACGAACGGATTAATTCGTTAATTAACCTAATCCGAAAAAAAACCCGAAGAAAAACCGAAAATAAAGCCGACGAAAACCAATCGTTTTTTTTAAACGGCACGGATTTCGAGGCGGCGGTGAACCTCGGGCGACGCACGTCGTGGTGGCGGCGGCGGCTCCGGCTGGCGGGTGGGCTGGCAGCGGCGGTTATGGGCTGGGGGCTCGGGTGCGGCGCTATTTAAGGGTGTCCCCCGGGCGGAGTCCCGCTCGGGCACGGCCCAAGGTCGGTTTGGTTTTTTTTTTTGAATAATTACGCTCGGAAGAAAAATAAAAAGAAATACTAAATGGACTCCAAAAATCCGGAATAAATTTTCCCGGGCTTCTAAAATCAAGCCCGACAAAGTGAACATTTATTTGGGCCCTAAATGCAATTTTGAAAAACGCGTATTTTTCCTAAATTCAAATAAAAACATCGAAAAACTCCGAAATAAATCTTATTTGATTTTACTATTAAATCCTAAATATTTATATATTTTGGGAAAGTCATTTTATTCCCTCTCTCATATTTTTGTAATAGAAATAATCGATGATAAAATAAATAAATTCAAATGATCCTATTTTCAAAATTTGAGAAAACTCAAATATGAAAATAACAAAATCCCCAACTCTCTCCGTGGGTCCTTGAGTTGCTTAGAATTTTCTAGGATCAAAACCCAAAAGCAAATAAAATATGATATGCATGATGATCTAATGTATAACATTTCAAATTGAAAATTTGGGATGTTACACCGGATGAGCCAGACGTCGGGTTGGCATAGACCCTGGTTGCCCAGGGGGCGTCGGACATCGCTCAGGTTGGACCAACACTTAGAGAAGCACTGGCCGGGGGGTTAAAATAAAGATGACCCTTGAGTCTGCAGAACCCAAGGGAAAAAGGCTTAGGTGGCAAATGGTAAAACCAAGGTTGGGCCTTGCTGGAGGAGTTTTTATTCAAAGCAAACTGTCAAGGGGTTTCCATTATAACCCAACCGTGTAAGGAACGCAAAATCAAGGAACATAACACCGGTATGACGGAAACTAGGGCGGCAAGAGTGGAACAAAACACCAGGCATAAGGCCAAGCCTTCCACCCTTTACGAAGTATATAGGTGCATTAAAGTAAACATGAGATAATAATGATATCCCAACAATATCCATGTTCCAACGTGGAACAAAACTCCATCTTCACCTGCAACTAACAACGCTATAAGAGGGGCTGAGCAAAGCGGTAACATACCAAACAATGGTGTGCTAGGACAAGGTGGGTTAGAGGCTGGACATGGCAATATGGGAGGCATGATATAGCAAGTGGTATGTATCGCAGCATAGTAATAGAGCGAGCAACTAGCAAGCAAAGATAGAAGTGATTTCGAGGGTATGGTCATCTTGCCTGCAAAGTTCTCCGAGTTGATGAAAGCTTGATCCTCATAAGCGTACTCAATGGGTTCCTTAATCACGTATTCATCTCCCGGCTCTACCCAAAGCAAGAACACAAGCAAAGGACCAACAATCAATCACGGTGCAATGCGCAAGCAACATGATGCAAAACGTGGAATGACATGCGAGATGTGGTATGCAATGCTTATGCGAGCTCCGGAAGGAAAAGATTGAACCAGGCCTCGACTTGGCAAACCAAGTGCGCCGCTAGAAAGATGAGATGATTTTGGTCGAAATCGATATAAAGATCACCGGAATCGGATGCATGGATTGCAAATGGCAAGCAAAACAAGAACGGCACAAGTCTGTGATTAACAGCACAATGCCATCTAGAATGCAACAACAAACTAAGCTACTACACCCCAACATAGCAACAAAGCACATGGCAGTGATCTACTCAAGATGCTTGACAAAAGATGAGCACTAAGATACGGCTAAATCACACAAGAGCAGGTTCAAACAAGCATGGCAAAAGTGCAAAAGATATAAGCATCACAGACTTGGTGAAAATATCAACATGCCAGGAATTAAAATCAGGAAGACATGTTGAGAGCTAGCAAACAACATTGTACAGGAACTTATCATAGCAACCAAAGGCACGGCATTAATCTACTCAAAGCATAGAACAAAAGTCCCTTACTGACCATGAGCCAAAAAGGATAAGATGGCACCCATGTAAACATAGCAAGTTTCGTTAACAGATTCAGACTTAGCAGAAAACTGGGCATGGCATAAACAGAATTATGAAGGCCTCTTTGCGAGCTCGATTCACTCACCACAAAGCCTTGAATGACAAACTAAGCATACTACCAGCAAGAAGACATGATCATGAAGCTAACCAAAGCAAGAACAAGATCATAGCATGCTTGGATCAAGTACAACATCCATGACAAAATTGATTAACATGTAAACAATCTGCTAGGAACATTTTATAGCAAAAGTAGAGCAATATTAAGTCATGCTAGGGCACTCCATAATGGCAAACAGGTGCATGGATGGATAGAGCATGACCATATGTCCAAATCATCCTTAATGAACATACTCAAAAGAAGCATGGATCTCTCTGTAGCAACAAGAACACATGGCATAAAAATAACAGCAGAGCAATGACAGTGAAATTCTAAGTCTCTGAAATCAGCAATATCACGGGAGCTACTTTGCATGCTTGTGCTAGTCACCACATGGCATACACCCTGTAAAGATGGCATGGCATAGCCCAAAACACATGTAGATCTCATGCACATAAGATGCACACATCAAATCCAACAAAAATGACAAAACCTCATGATCTGATAAGAAATAGGAACTAACATTTTATAGCACTCTTGCAACAACAATTTGGGCATCAAGATGGACTCAAACAAGCAGGTCACAATGGAACAAAATGAAGAGCACATCATGATGAAAATTTTGATATATCATTCATGCAAAATGGATCTATAGATGAGGAGTTATAGCATGACGAACATTGCATAAAAAATATAGCAGAAAAGACTTAGACAAAAGAGGGTGGGGGATAGACCTCCAGATCTAGGGTTTCACTTGGCACGCGAACCGAGGTAGATCCGGGCTCGCCGAAGTTGGACCGTGCGGCGACCGGAGTTGGGGGGAGATGGCCGGGGAGGACGTGACTCCCCGGATCCGAGAGGCGGGGCTCGCCGGCGATGGGCGCGAAAGCCGAGGCGGGGGTCTGCGGCGGGCGACGGCGGCTCCTATGAGGCAAGGCGCCGCGGCGGGAGAGCTCGGCTCCGGTGGAGGGACTGGTGCGAGGCGGCGGACGGCGGCGGCGGCGGCCCCGTGAAGGCAGGCGCGGGGCGGCGCGGCTCCTCGCGCGGAGGCCCGGGCGGCGGGGAGACGCGAGCCGGGGAGGGCCCGACTCGGGCCCGAGCGGGCTGCGGCAGCGGCCGGCCGGCTGGTGCCACATGATGCTTGTCGGTTGGCTGCGGGTGGTACGGATCTCGTTCAGTGGCGGCGGGAGCGATTCTTAGGGTTTGGACTGCGAATTTTGGAGGGGGAGGTGTTTATGTAGGTAGAGGGAGGTAGGAATGTCCAAATGAGGTGCTGTTTTCGGCCACACAATCGTGATCGAACGACCGAGAGGATGGAGGGGTTTTGGATGGGTTATTGTGCCACTTTAGAGGGGTGTTGGGCTGCAACACACACGAGGCCTTTACGGTTCCCCGGTTAACCGTTGGAGTATCAAACGTACTCCAAATGGCACGAAACTTGACAGGCAGTCTACCGGTGGTGTACCAAGGCCACTTGGCAAATCTCGGTCCATTCCGAGAAAGTTTAACACCCGCTCACGAAAATAGGCAAAAGGGGGCGCCGAAGGACATAGGAGTGTCGGATTGCAAAACGGACAACGGGGAAAATGCTCGGATGCATGAGACGAACACGTATGCAAATGCGATGCACATGATGACATGATATGATATGCATGACATGGAAAAGTGCAAAACAAAGACAAAACCCAACCACGAAGGGAATCTCACAACACCTCTCCGGAAAAGGCAAGAGTCGGAGTTACAATTATGGAAAGTTCGATTTGGGGTGTTACACAAGATCACAAGCCGACAAGACTGACTGGGAGAACATGACGAATAAGGAGTTGCATGATAAATTTCAGCAAATGATGAGTGGAAAGGTGCAAGATGTGCTAAACAGATTTGAAGAGGCCATGGAGAAGATAGATGGCATGGAGAAGACATTCGAAACATAGCTCGATAACAAGTTTAATGAATTGCTCACGCGTCTTTCACCACCACCACTGGCTGCACCTAACGCACCTCTACAACAACAACAACGACTACCTCCACGTTGCAAAACAGCCCTCCACCGAGCGAGTCGTCTCCCTCTTGCACCTGGCCAAACTGTTGGTGCTGCTGTCGATACTTCTGCGGCTCCTGCTGCTGATGCGGAGGAGGATGATTTTGCGGGAGATTACGAGGATGAGGTTGATCAAAATCAGAACTACATGCAACCACCAGCACCGCAACCACCTGGTCACCCACATGCAAATAATGGCAATAGTAGGGCTCCCCCTCAGGTACGAGATCATGACCATCTCCCTAAACTGAAATTGAATATTCCACCATTTGAGGGTAGATATGTTCCTGATATATATCTTACTTGGGAGTTAGAAACTAAACAACGATTTACATGTTTACAAATCCTGAGGAGAGACGTGTTCCTGCTGTTGTTTGTGCTTTCACTAGTTTTGCATTTGTTTGGTGGTCTGAGCATTGTAGGTTGTATCCTATTCCAGCTACTTTGGCTGCTTTGTAAGCTGCTATGCGTACTCGTTGGGTTCCACCATATTATGAACGTGAATTACTTAAAAAATTGCAGTGTTTAAGACAAGGAAAAAATTCTGTAGAAGAATATTATCAGGAATTACAAACTGGCATGATTAGATATGGTATTGTTGAGGAGAATGAAGCTATGCTTGCACATTTTATGGGTGGATTAAATAGAGAGATTCAGACCATTCTAGATTATAAGGAGTATACTAATATCACTCGTTTATTCCATCTTGCTTGTAAAGCTGAACGTGAAGTGCAGGATCGACAGGCATTGGCGCGAACTAACTTTTCTGCAGATCGATCTTCATCATGGACACCACGTGCATCCTCTGCTTCCACTGCACCAGCATCTCCATCAGGTGCCACCTCCAGCCATGATACAAGAAAGCAGGCACAACCACCACTATCTTCCAAGAGCACACCTGCCGGGCCTGCGCAGAGCTCTTCTTCTTCCATGGCATCAACAGGGCACACAAGTGATATTATTTGTCGTCGTTGTAAGGGAAGAGGACATTTTGCGAGAGAATGCAAATCTCAGCGTGTGATGATTGCTACTGAGGATGGTGGGTATGAGTCTGCTAGTGACTATGATGAGGAGACTTTGGCTCTTATTACACGTGAAGAACACAGTGGAGATGATTCTGATCATGAGACACAATACATGGCTCCTGAAGATGCCGACAGGTATGAATGTTTAGTTGCTCAACGTGTTTTGAGTGTGCAGGTCACACAAGCTAAGCAAAATCAGCGGCATAATTTGTTCCATACAAAGGGAGTTGTGAAGGAACGTTCTGTTCGCGTCATCATAGATGGAGGGAGCTGCAATAACTTGGCTAGCATGGAGATGGTGGAGAAGCTATCTCTCACCACAAGACCACATCCACATCCTTACTACATCCAATGGTTTAACAACAGCAGCAAGGTTAAGGTAACATGTACTGTTTGTGTGCATTTTAGTATCTCTACATATGCTGATTATGTTGATTGTGATGTGGTACCTATGCAAGCATGTTCCTTATTACTTGGTCGACCATGGCAATTTGATAAAAATTCTGTACACTATGGTAGAAACAATCAGTATACTCTTGTTCATAAGGATAGAAATATTACTTTGCTTCCTATGACTCCTGATTCCATTTTGAAAGATGATATTAATAGAGCTAATAAAGCAAAACAGGATAAAAATAAGAGTGAAAATCAGATTGTGGCAAAAGAATTTGACCAACAAATGAAGCCTAATAATAAACCATCTAGTGTTGTTTCTGAAATTAAATTGAAAAGTGCATGTTTACTTGCCACCAAATCTGATATTGATGATCTAGATTTTAGCAAATCTATTTGCTATGCTTTTGTGTGCAAAGACGCATTATTTTCATTCGAGGACGTGCCTTCCTCTTTGCCTCCTGCTGTCACTAACATTTTGCAGGAGTTCGCTGACGTCTATCCACAAGACGTGCCACCGGGATTACCACCTATTCGGGGGATTTAGCATCAAATTGACTTAATTCCCGGTGCATCATTACCCAACCGTGCGCCATACCGTACCAATCCAGAGGAGACGAAGGAGATTATGCGTCAAGTACAGGAGCTGCTCGACAAAGGTTATATACGCGATGCCCTTAGTCCTTGTGCTGTTCCAATCATTTTAGTGCCGAAAAAGGATGGTATGTCGTGTATGTGTGTTGATTGTAGAGGCATTAATAATATTACTATTCGTTATCGTCATCCTATTCCTAGGCTAGACGACATGCTTGATGAATTGAGTGGCTCGACAATATTCTCCAAAGTTGATTTGCGTAGTGGATACCATCAAATTCGTATGAAATTGGGAGATGAATGGAAAATAGCATTTAAAACTAAGTTTGGATTATATGAGTGGTTAGTCATGCCTTTCGGGTTAACTAATGCACCTAGTACTTTCATGAGGTTAATGAACGAAGTTTCACATGCTTTCATTGGACGATTTGTGGTAGTTTATTTTGATGATATACCGATTTATAGTAAATCTTTGGAGGAACATTTGGAACATTTACGCGCTGTTTTTATTGCTCTATGTGATGCATGTTTGTTTGGTAACCTTGCAAAGTGCACCTTTTGCACCAACCAAGTGTCTTTTCTTAGTTATGTTGTTACTCCACAGGGAATTGAAGTTGATAGAGCCAAGATTCAAGCTATTGAGAGTTGGCCGCAGCCCAAAACGGTCACACAAGTGAGGAGTTTCCTTGGCCTCGCTGGTTTCTATAGGCGTTTTGTGAGAGATTTCAGCACCATTGCTGCACCTCTCAACGAGCTTACAAAGAAGGATGTGCCTTTTGTTTGGGGTACCGCATGGGAAGAAGCCTTGATGGTATTGAAAGATAAGTTGACACATGCTCCTTTACTCCAACTTCCTGATTTTAATAAAACTTTTGAGCTTGAATGTGATGCTAGTGGAATTGGATTAGGAAGTGTGTTATTACAAGATGGAAAACCTATTGCATACTTTTCTGAAAAATTGAGTGGGCCTAGTCTGAACTATTCTACTTATGATAAAGAATTATATGTTCTTGTTCGGACCTTAGAAACATGGCAACATTATTTATGGCCCAAGGAATTTGTTATACATTCTGATCATGAATCTTTGAAACACATTAAAAGTCAAGCAAAACTGAACCGTAGACATGCTAAATGGGTTGAATTCGTTGAGACTTTCCCTTATGTCATTAAACACAAGAAGGGTAAAGATAATGTTATTGTTGATGCTTTGTCTCGTCGTTATACTATGCTTTCACAACTTGACTTTAAAATATTTGGTTTGGAGACCATCAAAGATCAATATATGCATGATGCTGAATTTAAAGATGTATTGCAGAATTCTAAGGAAGGGAGAACTTGGAACGAGTTCGTTCTTAATGATGGATTTGTGTTTCGTGCTAACAAGCTATGCATTCCAGCTAGCTCCGTTTGTCTTTTTTTGTTGCAAGAGGCGCATGGAGGAGGATTAACGGGACACTTTGGCGTCAAGAAGAAGGAGGATATACTTGCTACACATTTCTTTTAGCCAAAGATGAGACGGGATGTTGAGTGTTTTGTTGCTCGCTGCACTACATGTCAAAAAGCTAAGTCACGACTCAATCCTCATGGTTTATATATGCCTTTGCCTGTAGCTAGTGTTCCTTGGGAGGATATATCTATGGACTTTGTTTTAGGTTTACATCGAACAAAGAAGCGGAGGGATAGCATATTTGTTGTCGTGGATAGATTCTCAAAAATGGCACACTTTATACCATGTCATAAAAGCGATGATGATGTTAATGTTGCTGATTTGTTCTTTCATGAAAATATTCGCTTGCATGGTGTGACAAATACTATTGTTTCAGATCGTGATACTAAATTTCTTAGCCACTTTTGGAGATGTTTACGGGCTAAATTGGGGACTAAACAACTTTTTTGTGGGGACCCCAACTCATAAGTCGTGATCACCGAATGCACGTGTACAGTGATCCCAAAGATCAATGCTCACTGAACACACAGAAGCTGAATAACAAGAGTCTTACATCCATACATACCGTATTACACAAGTAGGACCATTATGGTCAAGTCTTGATTATAACATTGCAGCGGAAATCTTTGTCGATAACTTGGACCCATGCCATCTGCCTTAACCCTACAGGCATTCTGACTGGGAAGCGTCCTAGCTCGCATGCTCGTCACCGAAGTATTCTTCATTATATCTTGTTCTTTCATGCCTGGCCAATAAAATAACCAGTGGCAAGCCAATGAGTACTTTGAATGTACTCGCAAGCAACCCAAGGGTGATAACAGAACAATTATGCAAGGCACTACTGCTAATTTGGCATTTTGCGAAAAGCTAGTTTTTCTCATGCAAGTATGATCAACATTTCTCAAGGATATGAATGCGTCTGCAACAAGTATCAGGAGGTTACAGACATCAACATCGGGATAGAGTTGTGAACAACTCATACTCAAGCTCATCGTGACTTCCTCACGAATCATGCCAACAGATTTACCAAACCGTGTTGTTTGTCAGAAACATATGGACGTAGTCTAAGCAGCACCACTCAACTGTCCTTGACCGTGGACACGGCTATTCGAATAGTTTTACACTCTACAGAGGTTGCACACTTTACCCACAAGATCCGGGGAACTTCCGTGTCATCCACGACCCGCGGTACCTCAAGTACCCGGGGTAAGCACCCGATCACTATCTTTCCCTAGACGACAGTAACAAGGAGTCCACTTGTTGTTCCGTATCCTCTCGATGTACATCATACGAGACTCACTCAAGATCGTAACATCCGAGAGGGGACACAACGGTGTATCCGGTGCCCTGTGAAAACAGTCATGGCCGCCCTACCTGGCACGACCCCGTCCCGAGAGAGCGCACCAACAACTCTCCTGTCACTAGTAATGCGGGCTCCAAGCTAGTATCGGCCTAGGTAATCAATAATGCCCTTTCCCATACAAGGGTAGAGTGGTTGCGCATGTAAGGTTGGGACAGTCGACAAATCTTAAATCTAATCCGTCTCTGTAAACTACACTTTTATCGAGCCTCGGTACACTACCTCTCCACCAAGTAGTGACCTAGTTCATCATCATCTCCCAGGGGCATTAGTGGCACCCACTGGGCTGTTTGCAAGTATGTCAACCGACACTTGTTTCTTTCCATGCATAACCCTGACCCACTTTGCGTAGCCATCTACTATAGCATATTTCTACAACCCACCAACACAACTCTAAGCAAGGGTAGAGTCATGAACAGTGCAAGTATCAATGGAGTATGCAACGGAGGCAAGCCTAGCAAGGTTGCCATTCAAGATATATATCATGCACTCGATGAAACAACGAAAATGCTATTATGATGAAAAAATGGTTCATCATGGTCAAAGGGCTGCTTGCCTGGTTCATCAGAGTCTTGAGATCTTCTGGTCCTTCTCCAAGTACTTCGTCTACTTCGGCAACTAACGTCGGAAACAATCACAATAAGCAACACAACAAGGCAAGAATAAATGTGCTCTAAAAATATGAAGTTGACTTTTATTGGATACCTCTGGTCATATGAGGAATGACCAAAGTGATTTCACTGGAAGTGGATCAATGGATATTTCTAAACATTTCGATATGATGGAATCAAGGGGTTTATGGAATTGCAAGAAGTGTACAGAAACATATTTTTGAAAAATGAGCAAAGGCACCCATTCAACAAAGGATGATTCTAGAAGCATCAAGGAATTGGTTTCACTGGATTTGGGGTTGAAATGATTTTCCTATGAATTTGCAAAGTTGACAAATATGAAGAAATAGACCATTATTTGAGGTGATACAGAAAGTATTACTAAAAATGTTCAAAAAACTAAGTTTTGAAATTATAGACATCTAGGATTTTGAATCATGGAATTTGGATAAAAAATGGGCTCTCTGTGATTTTCTAAAGTTTATCAAAGAAATGGAAAAATAGGATTTGCTAAATATTTGTGAAAGAAATATTTCTGTAAAAATGTGCAAGTAGCACCATGTGGTAGGGAATTAATTTAGAAACTACTAGAAATTTGAATCATCAAATTTGGAGTTAATTTGAATTGTTTATGGATTTTTGAAGTTGACTGGAAAAAGAAAAAGGAAATAAGGTTTTAACCTTATCCTGCGCACTGGGCGGCAGATAGGCTGTGGGCCGGCCCAGCTGAATGGACGCACGGGGTGACCGGGGCGACGTCGAAGGCGCCCACGCGAAATGCGCCTTCACAGCGGGGACGCGAGAGGGGGTGAACCCGCCTCCACTTGCCAGCGTGGCCCGGTGGCTGGGCCACTGACGAGCGGGGCCCGCCTGCAGGGCCTTCATCTTCCTCTTCCTCCCGCGCGCTTGCCTGGCCGAGGGGGCAGAGAGCCCCGACGGCGACTGCTGGCGCTACGGAGCACCTCCGGCGATGCTCTGGCTATGTATGAGCTCGGCGCCGAACGCCTCATCCATTCATGTATGCCACGGCTGTCGGGAATGGTCGAGGCGATGACGGCTTGGACGCTGGCGGACGGTGGCGTGGGGCGAGATTGGGGACGGCGCTACGGTGCGCCCTTGGATGAGGGAAGGAGCGTGGGAGCTCCGCCTTGCTCAGGGGAGCCTACTGGTGGAGAGAGGAGAGGGAGAAGAGCTCGGGCTCGGCTGAATTTAGGCGATGGACGGCGGCTCGGCTTCGGCCTTGGAGGTGGATGGAGGGCACGGGAGGAAGAATGGCGTGGTCCGGGGGGTCCAAGGGAGGGAGAGAGGGCGAACCGAGGCTGGAGAGGTCTCGGGGGTGGCCTTTTATGGCGGGGCGATGGTGCACCGTGGGCTCGTGCGCCGGCGAGCTCGTGCTCGTCGCTACGGGCCACGGGAGCTCGTCGCGGTGTGTCTGGGGTGTTCCTGGATTCGGTCCAGAGCTAGGGGAGAGAAGAGAGAGAGCAGGGGGGCCAGGGGCACCGCGCGTGTGAGCTTGCTCACTGGTGTACTCGGGCAGCCGGCGCACGTGCAAGCAGGGGCAGGAGGAGGGAGAAGGAGGAGGGGGACGACAGTTTAGCATGTTGCGGACGTCGAGGTGACCTCAGGGGACATGAGGGGGAGGCCCTAGGTGGCCGGAGGCAGTTGGAAGGGGCGACTACAGTGCGGGAGCGCACTGATGAGGACATGACTACCTTGGATACGACCAAAAATATTGCATACATGCATATTTGTCAGGTGATTTCTAATGCAAACTATTCAATAATCTATTTATGTTATCCAGAACAAAAATACTTCACACACTTTTGTGTTTTGTCTAATTGCAGGTGTATGGGACATTTGTACAATCCACATATGAAGATAAGGGAAAAGGAGAAGTTTAGGTTGTGTTCAAAAAGTCCTTCTCACGTCACTTTTGGGCCAAGAGAAGATAGAGTCCAAGTCTCTCACGTTCTGGATTCAGATTCGGACTGCACAGACATACCTGACTCAAAACACCAACAACTTTTTCATAAGGACTCCGAATTGGATGATTCTTTTTTTGTTGGAAACTAGATTTCGTGCTCTTTCCAACCCAGTTGGATTCACCTTCAAATTCATCCGGAGCGTTGAGTTACGGACGAAACAATCTGATGTTGCAGCAGAATCCGAGTCAAACTACAAGCCCAAAGGTGTTGCATCACCTCCACTTGGGCCCATGAGCCTTGTACGACCTAGGGTTAGTTTTAGGATGCCTTGGGACGTCCTCCCACCTCCTTGGCCGCCACCCCTTGCTCCGATATAAGTAGATCCATCTAGTAGCTTTTTCCTTGGGATTTGTTTAGTTAAAAGTTAGCCATTGCAACTTCGTGTACTTCGTTTGTGTCCAACGACCAGACCAAGACCGCTTCCGGATCCCCACCATTATCAATACTTCATATATATTTGCAATATTCAGATTGCTTTATCATATTCTTGCTCGTTCTTCGATTGCTTGCAGGAATAGACCTTCGTGGTCAGGCTGAGCGTGCTTCCAGCATCGTCAGTAACCTCAGGAGATTGGTTTAGCGATTGCTAAGGCGCAACGTCGTGCACGTTTGTAGTCGGATCGTCAAAGTTGTCTCCACCAAATCGATAGTTATCATCTCATCGAAAGATCGGGACCCTCGCCTCTATCAAGTGGTATCAGAGCCTGTATACATACGTTCACCTGGCAATCGCTTTACCCAACTTTTGGAGTTACTTGACACCGCTGGTTGCCGATCACCGCCTGCTGCATGGTAAAAACTTGTAAGACATTGATATTTGCTTTACTGTGAGCGTTTTACCACCACATCCTAGTAGTTATAGGAACAATATTTTTGGATTTTGTTTCTTGTCTCTACTAATCATGACAGGATCTAGGGTCAATTCATGGGCTTTGTCGATCGCGGGAGACGTGCCACCCCCTTTGCAAATTCCACAACGATCACGAGAGGTGCATAAACGTCCAAATGCGCATGATCAGGTTACTGTTCCTATACCATCATTTAATGGCCGTTTTAGACCTGCTTTATATATTGAATGGGAATTTGATATAAATAATATATTTGCTTCCCATAATTTTGATGAACGTAAAAACGTTAAGGTTGCGGTTGGTTCTTTCACTGGTTATGCTATAGTTTGGTGGAGTGAATATTTTTGGCTACACCCTAATGATATACCTACTACTTGGGACGATTTGAAACTTGCCATGCGACATACATTCGTTCCCGCTTATTATACTCGTGACATGATTAAAAAGTTGCAACATTTGAAACAAGGTAGTGACACCGTAACGAAATATTATGATACTTTACAAACTACCTTCCTGCATTCCTCTTTAGAAGAAAGTGAAGAAGATTTTATGGATAAATTTTGGGGAGGATTAAATCGTGAGATTTAGGAGATACTAATTCATGAAGAGTGTTATCCTATGGACCATTTGTTTCATCTTGCTTGCAAAGATGAACGGGAAATAAAACGACGTGTTGCCCACAAGGAGAACAGGCACGAGATGCACATTCCAAGAGTTGATACGATTGTCCCTTCAACTACTAGGCATACTATGACAACCACATCCGTTGTTGTGAGGACTACATCACCTCCACCATGTGACACATCATCACCGAGAGTGCCTACATCATCTAAGTTGATCATAAGAGGTAATGACAAAGGTACTAATCTTCCACCACCACATGAGTATGATGAATGTCTTGTCAATTTAAATGCACCATGCGGTGAGCTACCCACAACTTTGATCACACCAGCTATTTTAGAGGACTATGTTGATGTTTTGACTTTGCCGTGTGTTCAAACAATTTTGAGTGAACCCATTGAATTAACTATTGATGCAAAAGAATCAAGTGAATCAGGGAATAAATCAAATTTGGATCAAATACGTTTGAAAATAATTGTGCCAATGTTTAATCATTTTGATATGACCTCTAATCTTGGTGATGGTTCATCATTGTTGGGATGGTTTAATGATAAGCATTGTCAATCTTTTGATATGAATAAGAGCTTCACTTATATGTGCAAACTGAGTTGCAATTTTTTCATGCCTTTGACTTCTTGCGATAATATATTGGCTTTATATTTCACGACTTTTGAAGGGTGCTCTTGTATAACTGTGTCACATGTGCCCCAACTGAGATCAGTGAAAATGGACGACATATACATATACAACGTGTACACCTTGTCTCTTTTGTTAGCCAGATTTCAGATTAAGAAATGCCGAGGACGGCTTTGTTTTCAAGAAGGGGAGGATGATGAGGACATGGCTACCACAGTTACACCCATATCCCCTACTGTTTTACCTCTTGGAACAGTTGCTAGAGCTCAGATACGCCAATTAAATTATCAGGTACTTTCGTTTCTTGGTAATGTTTCTAATGTTCATGAGAATATGATGCTACCTAACTTAGATACATTTGTGCTACTTGCAATTGAAGTGTCTAGCATGGACAAGAAGGTTGGACATTGGAGCATGGTCAAGCACGGAGATGAATGTGCGTGCGAACAGAACAAGAACAGAGGTTCAAGTGGAGATTTCCAGACTTTGAAGCCACCATGATGACATACAAGATGGTGGACGAAATATACAAGATGGCCTTTCATAAATTTCGTCCATAGCTTATTATTGGTGTTGCGCCACCTTATTTTGGGCCAGGCCCATGTAATCTATTTTTAGAGTCCATATTGTAGGGAAAACGACTTAGGAGGTGTTTTAGTCCCACCTTGCCAAGGGTGGACAAAATCCCCTCTCTTTTCCCTATAAATATAGCCCTTAAGGCATCGTTTAGACTTGGGTTTTATTAAGTTAAAAGTTAGCCATCGCTGCAACTTCGTGTACTTCGTTTGTGTCCAACGACCAGACCAAGACCGCTTATGAAACCCCACTTTTATCAATACTTCATCCATACTCGCAATATTCAGATTGCTTAATCATATTCTTGCTTGTTCTTCGATTGCTTGCAGGAATAGACCTTCGTGGTCAGGTTGATCGTGCTCAAGCTTGATAGAGGCGAGGGTCCCGATCTTTCGATGAGATGATAACTATCGATTTGGTGGAGACGACTTTGACGATCCGACTACAAACGTGCACGACGTTGCGCCTTAGCAATCGCTAAACCAATCTCCTGAGGTTACTGACGATGCTGGAAGCACGATCAGCCTGACCACGAAGGTCTATTCCTGCAAGCAATCGAAGAACGAGCAAGAATATGATAAAGCAATCTGAATATTGCAAATATATATGAAGTATTGATAATGGTGGGGATCCGGAAGCGGTCTTGGTCTGGTCGTTGGACACAAACGAAGTACACGAAGTTGCAATGGCTAACTTTTAACTAAACAAATCCCAAGGAAAAAGCTACTAGATGGATCTACTTATATAGGAGCAAGGGGTGGCGGCCAAGGAGGTGGGAGGACGTCCCAAGGCATCCTAAAACTAACCCTAGGTCGTACAAGGCTCATGGGCCCAAGTGGAGGTGATGCAACACCTTTGGGCTTGTAGTTTGACTCGGATTCTGCTGCAACGTCAGATTGTTTCGTCCGTAACTCAACGCTCCGGACGAATTTGAAGGTGAATCCAATTGGGTTGGAAAGAGCACGAAATCTAGTTTCCAACAAAAAAAGAATCACCCAATTCGGAGTCCGTATGAAAAAGTTGTTGGCGTTTTGAGTCAGGTATGTCTGTGCAGTCCGAATCTGAATCCAGAACGTGAGAGACTTGGACTCTATCTTCTCTTGGCCCAAAAGTGACGTGAGAGGACTTTTTGAACACAACCTAAACTTCTCCTTTTCCCTTATCTTCATATGTGGATTGTACAAATGTCCCATACACCTGCAATTAGACAAAACACAAAAGTGTGTGAAGTATTTTTGTTCTGGATAACATAAATAGATTATTGAATAGTTTGCATTAGAAATCACCTGACAAATATGCATGTATGCAATATTTTTGGTCGTATCCAAGGTAGTCATGTCCTCATCATCCTCCCCTTTTTGAAAACAAAGCCGTCCTCGGCGTTGCTTAATCTGAAATGTGGCTAACAAAAGAGACAAGGTGTACATGTTGTATATGTATATGTCATCCAGTTTAACTTCCCTTGATTTTTGCACGTATGACACATGTATACATGAGTAACTTTCATAGTTCATAAAAACTAAAGCCAAAAAATTATCACAAGAAGTAGAAGGCATGAAAATATTAGAACTCAGTTTGCACATATAAGTGAAGCTCTTATTCATTTCAAAAGATTCGCAATGTTCATCATTAAACCATCCCAACTTTGGTGAATAAACCTTACTTGCATCAAATTTACATGCTACAACATGCTTAAATAAGCAAACATGCAATAAGTCATTGGACACAGAATCATCACCAAGATTGGAGGCCATATCAAAATGATTAAACATTAGTTCTTTTGCATCAACAATTAATTCAATGGGTGCACTCAAAATTATTGATATTTCAGTTGTTTGATCACATGACGCATTCATGATAGTAACAAGATTCTATAAAATAGGTGGTATGCTCAAATCAACAGGTAACTCAATACATGACGCATTCAAGTTAACTAGGCATGCATCATTCTCATGTGAAGTTATATCATCAATACCTTTACTGTTACCTTGTGGCAAAGATGTAGCTGATGTAGGTACGGACGTTGACAATGTACCATACCCTTGAGATGATGTCGCGCTCATAATCCAAGGTGCAATGATGGAGGAACCCACCGGCGGTGGCGAGCATGAACCGGAATAGTAGTTGTTGTAGTCACCTAATGCATCCTCCTTTATCTGTCTCTCAAAGGTACAAGTACGGACATACATACCAGTAATGCAACGAGGAATATACTGAAATCTTGCCTGAATATCATGGTTCAAACCACCAAAAAATCTATTCATTGTATCATTCTCAGATTCTTCTATGTCACAATGATGCATATAAGATTTGAACTCTTGGTAGTAAGCATGAACAGTGTTGTTGCCTTGTTTAAATTGTTCAAATTTGCGAAGCAATTCACGACGATAATAAGGAGGGAAAATTGTTGTCTCATTACAGCTTTCAAAACTTTCCAAGTTGTGGGTTGGTTATCAATGTTTTTCTTACAATGTACACTCCACCAAACAGAAGCAAAATCAGTAAATGCTCTAGTGGCTGCTCGCACTCGCTCAAGTTCAGAAAAGTCATGGTGACTAAAAACTTGTTCTACTTCAAGCTCCCAAGCTAGATATGTAGTAGGATTAAATCTACCCTCAAATGACGGTAAAAAGATAACCTGACCATGTGCTTGTGTGTGTTGTCCCAACTCTCGTGATGGTGAAGATGTGTCCGTCGTCCAAGAACTTCTATCTTCGGAACCTGTCATGATTAGTAGAAACAAGAAACAAAATTCAAGAATAATGTTCCTATGAACTACTAGGGTGTGGTGGTAAAGCGCTCACAGTAAAGCAAATATCAATATCTTACAAGTTCTTACCAAGCAACAGGTGGTGACAGGCAACCAACGGTGTCAAATAACTCTGAAGATTGTGTAAAGCGATTGCCAGGGGAACGTACGTATACACGGTGTAGAAATATGTGGAGCTGGGTTGGCTATATATGGTAGCAAAAGATTAGCAATAATCAATTCAGAGATGCAATGTTGAATAAACGCTCAACGACGGTACTGTGCTGGTCCTAGGCTAGACCGTGCTAGAGACGCGAGCCTAGAACACTAATGAGGTCACGTCGTAGCACAACTAGCATCAATGAAGGATACTAAGTAGCTCTGGACAGCAAGATATAAGTGAAGATCACAACGGCAGTAAAGATAATGATGTGAAACAACAGCCAAGCAGGATATATCAACACCTTTGTCTCCAACTTTCCTCTGAAAAAGTTTGTGCCGATTTTGTTGATTTTTTTCTCCTTTTTTTCTCTGACTTCTTTTCTCTGACTTTTTTTCTCTGACTTTTTTTCTCTCTCTCTTTTTTCTCCCTCTTTCCAAAACAAACTAGATAAGACGCAGATTGGATCAAGCGAAGATGTGAACAATCTCAACTATTATTATGACAATGAATGGTGGGTAGCACGTGGTGGAAATTGATGGATGGGTGGTGGACAGCGGAAGAGATAATGATGCAGCGGTGGCATGACTAATGTGAACAGAACTCGAAACTCTAAACGAACTAGACACTAAGACCAGCAACTCGACACGACGATGCAACCGATAATTCAACTATGCAAGCAATGAAAAGAAAATTGCAAAGGCTCAGACTGGCTTGGACCAAGGATGAATAGATCTAACTCTTTTTTGTGGCTTTTTCTTGGACAATAGGTAAGAAAATAAATCTAATCTAGGAAAACTTGAAATTCTCACCGAGCAACCTGAAAACTGATACCACTTGATAGGGGCTAAGGTGTCCCGATGTTTCGATGAGATGGTGACTATCGTTTCTGGTGGAGACGACTTGACGATCCGACTACAAACGTGCACGACGTTGCGCCTTAGCAATCGCTAAACCAATCTCCTGAGGTTACTGACGATGCTGGAAGCACGGTCAGCCTGACCACGAAGGTCTATTCCTGCAAGCAATCGAAGAACGAGCAAGAATATGATAAAGCAATCTGAATATTGCAAATATATATGAAGTATTGATAATGGTGGGGATCCGGAAGCGGTCTTGGTCTGGTCGTTGGACACAAACGAAGTACACGAAGTTGCAATGGCTAACTTTTAACTAAACAAATCCCAAGGAAAAAGCTACTAGATGGATCTACTTATATAGGAGCAAGGGGTGGCGGCCAAGGAGGTGGGAGGA
Organism: Triticum aestivum; assembly: GCF_018294505.1. Lineage (NCBI taxonomy): Eukaryota > Viridiplantae > Streptophyta > Magnoliopsida > Poales > Poaceae > Triticum > Triticum aestivum. The sequence goes on from NC_057809.1 coordinate 291,953,925, forward strand.
CGTCCCAAGGCAGCCTAAAACTAACCCTAGGTCGTACAAGGCTCATGGGCCCAAGTGGAGGTGATGCAACACCTTTGGGCTTGTAGTTTGACTCGGATTCTGCTGCAACGTCAGATTGTTTCGTCCGTAACTCAACGCTCCGGACGAATTTGAAGGTGAATCCAATTGGGTTGGAAAGAGCACGAAATCTAGTTTCCAACAAAAAAAGAATCACCCAATTCGGAGTCCGTATGAAAAAGTTGTTGGCGTTTTGAGTCAGGTATGTCTGTGCAGTCCGAATCTGAATCCAGAACGTGAGAGACTTGGACTCTATCTTCTCTTGGCCCAAAAGTGACGTGAGAAGGACTTTTTGAACACAACCTAAACTTCTCCTTTTCCCTTATCTTCATATGTGGATTGTACAAATGTCCCATACACCTGCAATTAGACAAAACACAAAAGTGTGTGAAGTATTTTTGTTCTGGATAACATAAATAGATTATTGAATAGTTTGCATTAGAAATCACCTGACAAATATGCATGTATGCAATATTTTTGGTCGTATCCAAGGTAGTCATGTCCTCATCACGCACTGTAGCGCACTCCAGGGCGTGCAAATGGCCGGCATGCCATTTTTTTGGCAAAGTGGGCACGGACAAGCATGTCTGGTAGCTCTAGGAAGGAGTAAAGAATGTGGGGAAAGCCTTGGATGCCTTGGGTGGCTACTGGAGTGAGGAGGGAGGAGAGGAAGAGGGGTGCAAGGGTTGTCCAGAGAGGTAAAAGAGGTGGTTTCACCCCTCAATTATTGATCTGAGATGCAGCCATTGCTACTGGAGGTAGAAGAGGTCTAGGAGGAGCTGTGGTAAAGAGTTGAGCTCAAGGAGATTAGTGGAAGAGGTCAAAATGATGATTTTGGGAAAATTGCAGAAGGTGTTTGTTGTTGGTTTGGGCAAGAAAATTAATTCCACTTGCCATGAGAATTAACAGGATGGAATGGCACATAGAAGTAGGATGTTCCACCCAGTTTGAGCTCATTTGGGCAAAGTAGCCAATGCAACTTTGGTAAACCCTAGAAATCAACAGAAATGGTTTTACCAAGATTTAGTCATGCAAATCTATTCTCATTGATGGACCACTTGGTGTAGTGTCATCATTTGAGGTTATGAACATGTCCACAAAAGTTGAGATCAAAAGGAGAAAGTTGCCAATGTAGAGTTGTTCAAATTTGATTCTGAACAGGAAGGGTTTTGGGGCACTTTGAGCAAGATAACATTCTCTCCAACTTGTGTCATTTGGTCTAGATGAATAATTAGACCATTTGAGCATGTTCACAAGGTTTGAGAACATTTGGACATGTTTGGCAATGTAAAGTTGCTCAAACTTCAAAATGGACAGAAATGGTTTTGGGGAGATTTCATGGGGTTATACTATTCTCCATGACATGATACTTGGCAAGATCATCAAACATGTCATATGTGACATGCTAGAATTTTCTTGGAATTTTGGGGGAAAATTTCCTGTAGAAATATTTCAAATCCTTGAAATGGGCAGAAATGGTTTTTGAGGGATTTGACCAATATTTTGAACATGACCATGTGTTGAAACTCTTATATATGGACAATATATGTCCATTGAGTTTCCATGATTTTTGTCAAATATTTTTGAAACAATATAATAATTTTTCTGATGAGGACATGACTACCTTGGATATGACCAAAAATATTGCATATATGCATATTTGTCAGGTGATTTCTAGTGCAAACTATTCAATAATCTATTTATGTTATCCAGAACAAAAATACTTCACACACTTTTGTTTTTTGTCTAATTGCAGGTGTATGGGACATTTGTACAATCCACATATGAAGATAAGGAAGAAAGAGATGTTTATTTGCTGTCCAAAAAGTTCTCTCACGTCACTTTTGGCCCAAGAGAAGATAGAGTCCAAGTCTCTGACGTTCTGGATTCAGATTCGGACTGCACAGACATACCTGACTCAAAACGCACACAAGTTTTTCATACGGACTCCAAATTGGGTGATTCTTTTTTTGTTGGAAACTAGATTTCGTGCACTTTCCAACCCAATTGGAATCACCTTCAAATTCGTCCGGAGCGTTGAGTTGTGGACGAAACAATCTGATGCTGCAGCAGAATCCGAGTCAAACTACAAGTCCAAAGGTGTTACATCACCTCCACTTGGGCCCATTGGCCTTGTACGACCTAGATTTAGTTTTAGGCTGCCTTGGGACGTCCTCCCACCTCCTTGGCCGCCACCCCTTGCTCCTATATAAGTAGATCCATCTAGTAGCTTTTCTTGGGATTTGTTTAGTTAAAAGTTAGCCATTGCAACTTCGTGTACTTCGTTTGTGTCCAACGACCAGACCAAGACCGCTTACGGATCCCCACCTTTATCAATACTTCATATATACTCGCAATATTCAGATTGCTTTTATCATATTCTTGCTTGTTCTTCGATTGCTTGCAGGAATAGACCTTCGTGGTCAGGTTGATTGTGCTCCGGCGTGGTCAATAACCTCTCGGAGTTGGTTTAGCGATTGCTAAGGCGCAACGTCGTGCACGTTTGTAGTCGGATCGTCAAAGTCGTCTCCACCAAATCGTTAGTTATCATCTCATCGAAAGATCGGGACACCCCGCCTCTATCAAGTGGTATCAGTTTTCAGGTTGCTCGGTGAGAATTTCCAGTTTTCCTAGATTAGATTTATTTTCTTACCTATTGTCCAAGAAAAAGCCACAAAAAAAAGTTAGATCTATTCATCCTTTCTCCAAGCCAGTCTGAGCCCTTGCAATTTTCTTTTTATTGTATGCATTATTGAATTATCGGTTGCATCGTCGTGTCGACTTGCTGGTCTTAGTGTCTAGTTCGTTTAGAGTTTCGAGTTCTTTTCACATTAGTCACGCCGCCGCTGCATCATTATCCCTTCCGCTGTCCACCATCCCATCTATTAATTTCCACCACGTGCTACGCACTGTTCATTGTCATAATCCTAGTTGAAGTCATTCACATCTTCGCCTGATCCAATCTGTATCTTATCTAGTTTGTCTTGGAAAGAAAAAAAAGATAGAGAAAAAAAAGAGAAAAAAGGAAAGAAAAAAAAAGAAAAAGAGAGAGAAGAAAAAGAAAAAAAAAAGCGTGAGAAAAAAAAGAGAGAAGAAAAAAAAAATTGGATCTATCTAGAATCAATCTCGTACCTGAATTCGGATTGGAATCTGTTTTGCGCACTGTTCAGTAAAACAGGTGTATCTTCCTCATACGAAGTCCGTTTTGGCTCTGTGAGTACTCAAATTGAAGCTAGCAACGAGCCGCATCTAAATAGTTGCAGAAGCTTGTTCAATATTTGACACCTCAAAATCGGCTTATAAATAGGTCTTTTTGCCCTCCGAAGTTCGTGAACACAACTTGTTCCAATTTTTCAGGCCAGTTTTGGAATTTTTTGACTCCTCATATCAACTCGGAATTGAGTGATTCTTTTTGCATTGGAAAGCTTGAGTTAGTAGCATTCTTTGAAACAATTTATCAGAAAATTGTCTCAAACTTTTCAAGAGGAAAGTTGGAGAGAGAGTTGTTGTATATCCTGCTTGGCAGTTGTTTTTCATCATTATCTTCACTGCCGTTGTGATCTTCACTTATATCTTGCTGTCAAGAGCTACTTAGTATCCTTCATTGATGCTAGTTTTGCTACGCCGTGACCTCATTAGTGTTCTAGGCTCGCGTCTCTAGTCCGGTCTAGCCTAGGACCAGCACGGTACCGTCGTTGAGCGTTTATTCAACATTGCATCTTTGAATTGATTATTGATAATCTTTTGCTACCATATATAGCCAACCCAGCTCCACATATTTCTACACCGTGTATACGTACGCTCCCCTGGCAATCGCTTTACTCAATATTCGGAGTTACTTGACACCGCTGGTTGCCGATCACCGCTTGCTGCATGGTAAGAACTTGTAAGACATTGATATTTGCTTTACTGTGAGCGTTTTACCACCACATCCTAGTAGTTATAGGAACATTATTTTTGGGTTTTGTTTCTTGTTCTACTAATCATGACAGGATCCAGAGTCAATTCATGGGCTTTGTCGATCGCGGGAGACGTGCCACCACCTTTGCAAATACCACAACCGTCACGAGAGGTGCACAAACATCCAAATGCACATGATCAGGTTAATGTATCTATACCACCATTTAATGGCCGTTTTAAACCTGCTTTATATATTGAATGGGAGTTCGACATAAAAAATATATTTGCTTCCCATAATTTCAATGAACATAAAAAGGTTAAGGTTGCGGTTGGTTCTTTCACTGGTTATGCTTTGGTTTGGTGGAGTGAATATTGTCGGTTACACCCTGATTATATACCTACTACTTGGGATGATTTGAAACTTGCCATGCGACATACTTTCGTCCCTGCTTATTATACTCGTGACATGATTAAGAAGTTGCAACACTTAAAACAAGGTAGTGAAACTGTAACAAAATATTATGATGATTTACAAACTACCTTGTTGCATTCCTCTTTAGAAGAAAGTGAAGATGATTTTATGGATAGATTTTGGGGAGGATTAAACCGTGATATTCAAGAGATACTAATTCATGAAGAGTGTTATCCTATGGACCATTTGTTTCATCTTGCTTGCAAAGCTGAACAGGAAATAAAACGACGTGTTGGCCACGAGGAGAACAAGCGCACGGTGCACATTCCAAGAGTTGATATGATTGTTCCTTCAACTACTAGGCATACTATGACAACCACATCCGTTGTTGTCAGGACTACATTACCTCCACCATGTGACACATCGCCCCCGAGAGTGGCTACATCATCTGAGTTGATCATAAGAGGTAATGACAAAGGTACTGATCATCCATCTCTACATGAGAATGATGAATGCCTTGTCAATTTGAATGCACCATCTGATGAGCTACCCACTACTTTGATCACACCACCTATTTTAGAGGACTACGTTGATAATTTGACTTTGCCATGTGATCAAACAACTGAAATATCAACAATTTTGAGTGCACCCATTGAATTAACTATTGATGCAAAAGAACCAATGTTTAATCATTTTGATATGACCTCTAATCTTGGTGATGATACTGTGTTGAATGACTTATTGCATGTTTGCTTATTTAAGCATGTTGTAGCATGTAAATTTGATGCAAGTAAGGTTTATTCACCAATGTTGGGATGGTTTAATGATGAACATTGTCAATCTTTTGAAATGAATAAGAGCTTCACTTATATGTGCAAACTGAGTTGCAATATTTTCATGCCTTCTACTTCTTGTGCTAATTTTTTGGCTTTAGATTTTATGAACTATGCAAGTTACTCGTCTATTCATGTGTCATATATGCAAAAATCAAGGGAAGTAAAAATGGATGACATATACATATACAACATGTACACCTTGTCTCTTTTGTTAGCCACATTTCAGATTAAGCAACGCCGAGGACGGCTTTATTTTCAAGAAGGGGAGGATGATGAGGACATGACTACCTTGGATATGACCAAAAATATTGCATATATGCATATTTGTCAGGTGATTTCTAGTGCAAACTATTCAATAATCTATTTATGTTATCCAGAACAAAAATACTTCACACACTTTTGTTTTTTGTCTAATTGTAGGTGTATGGGACATTTGTACAATCCACATATGAAGATAAGGAAGAAAGAGATGTTTATTTGCTGTCCAAAAAGTTCTCTCACGTCACTTTTGGCCCAAGAGAAGATAGAGTCCAAGTCTCTGACGTTCTGGATTCAGATTCGGACTGCACAGACATACCTGACTCAAAACGCACACAAGTTTTTCATACGGACTCCAAATTGGGTGATTCTTTTTTTGTTGGAAACTAGATTTCGTGCACTTTCCAACCCAATTGGAATCACCTTCAAATTCGTCCGGAGCGTTGAGTTGTGGACGAAACAATCTGATGCTGTAGCAGAATCCGAGTCAAACTACAAGTCCAAAGGTGTTACATCACCTCCACTTGGGCCCATTGGCCTTGTACGACCTAGATTTAGTTTTAGGCTGCCTTGGGACGTCCTCCCACCTCCTTGGCCGCCACCCCTTGCTCCTATATAAGTAGATCCATCTAGTAGCTTTTCTTGGGATTTGTTTAGTTAAAAGTTAGCCATTGCAACTTCGTGTACTTCGTTTGTGTCCAACGACCAGACCAAGACCGCTTACGGATCCCCACCTTTATCAATACTTCATATATACTCGCAATATTCAGATTGCTTTTATCATATTCTTGCTTGTTCTTCGATTGCTTGCAGGAATAGACCTTCGTGGTCAGGTTGATTGTGCTCCGGCGTGGTCAATAACCTCTCGGAGTTGGTTTAGCGATTGCTAAGGCGCAACGTCGTGCACGTTTGTAGTCGGATCGTCAAAGTCGTCTCCACCAAATCGTTAGTTATCATCTCATCGAAAGATCGGGACACCCCGCCTCTATCATTTTCCCTATTAAAGACCATTTCCGGCCTTAAGAAAAAGCTTTTAAATAAAATAGGAAAATAACTTTTAAAATTATATTTTTGAGGTTTCTGGGTATCTTATATCTAATAGGAGTCAAACATATTTTTGGAAAGATTTTTACTGCCCTAATTAAGTACTTGCAGTACAATCTTAATTCAGGGGTTTTTGGAAAACTAATTTTTGAAAATACTTTTTGGCCAAATTATTTTTGTAAGAAATTATTTTTATGACCTATACACATGGCATGATCATTGGTTCAAGAATTTGGAGCAAGGAGATGAAGTATAGGAGTTGGAGGATTTATTTGATTTTTAGAGCACTTGCAAACAACAGACAAAAATCCAAATCAAGGCAAGTTCCAAAACACTCAAAAGTTTTTGTCAAACCACATTTTATCATGATTTATTAGCTTAAGTGTTGTGGCATGAAAATCAGGGTGTGATAGACCTACCTCCTTACAAGAATCTCGTCCCCGAGATTCCCAAACTAGGCACGGAAAAGGGATACAGAAACTTGGATCTGGGGTAGTCTTCAAGTCCTCATGTTGCTTCTGCTTCCGTGTAGTGCTCCATTGAGCTTGAAGTACTTGATGGTGTGGCTTCATGTATGACGCTCCTCTTGATCCAGGTTGCTAATGGGTAGCTCGCGGTAGGTTAGATTGGGCTAGGGGTCGATGGCTCGGTGGTTAATGCCCTTGTAGAGATCGGGCAAGTTAGGAAGTTGGAAACACTTCCGGGTGTGATGCGTGGAAAACGCACAATGGGTAACTCAGGTGGTAACTCTAGCTGGTAGCCGTCTACTCTTCATCTTGAGGTGATCTCAGAGTGGGTTGATGAATCTTGGTGTGGGTTCCCTTGGCATGGAAATGCTTGGTCCCATTGAGAGAAGTGGCTTGCAGATACACCTGGTTTTCAATGCGGACGTTTATTTCTTGGCAATGGTGGTTGGTATAGTTCTTCCTCCTTGGCATGGCGGTCTTCAAATGTTTCTTCACCAGCTCAGTGATTCTTCTTCCGTCTTCGGGTAGACAAGTATGTCATTAAATAAAGATGACAACTATCTTGTCCAAGCACTCCATGAAGTCTATGGGGTACGTAAAGTGGGCTGAGGCATTGGTGATGGATGTGGTTGAGCATTGGCCAAGGTCTTATCGATCTGGAGTCAAAGCCCAAGGTCAGGATCCGACCATGTTGTGGCTTGGTAGGGCGTACGGGTTTCAAGGATTCTAGTGTGCGAGTGAATGTTTATCATACCATCCTTGAGCACAGTTTCTGAGATGCCAATCGTTCTATCTAGTCCTCTATTCCTGTATCCTCAAATTGGTCTTCCTTATGCATTGTCAGTTCTTGTGCTATATTAGGGTGATAATGTGCTCGTTCACTATGTCCACTAGTTCCATAATGAACCCAGTGATAAGCAAGGTTACGGAGGCTTAACAGGTTCTCTTGCAATTCTGTGGGTTAAGCACATGGTTAAGGACTCGAGCTGGGGTATCTTGTGAAGTCTCGAAGGGTCTCGGAATGGGTTTCTAGTTTGGGGGGTTAAACATAACTCTACAGGGTTTTACTTGGTCGAGGAGGCTGTAAAAAAGTTCTTCAGTGCTAGTTGGTCACTGAGGTAGAATCCTTGGTGTATCTTGTCTTGCTGGCCTTCAGTTGAGGAGAGATATGAGAGGGATAAGTAGCATAAAGGGGGATGCCTAAAGGGGGTGTTCTATAGTGCAGGTGCAAACAACGGGTGGCAAAAAGGGCCAAACAAAAGAAAGAAGGTAAGGAAGGTGATATAGTCGCATACTTGTTGCCTAGGGCAAAAGTGCGACCTATATCAAAACACATACAAATAAAAACAAGCAACACACAATCATGGTTCTATTCGAACCATCATACGGACTCAACTGCGCATAGGGGGTACACGACTCATCCTACCCTAGGGGTTCTCGGACTCAGTAATCGTGCCTTGAGCCTCGTGCAGTCTTTTGAGTTTTCCTCAGGTGTTGCTACGTCTCTTGTAGTTGTTCGATGAAACGATCCAGGTTGAGCCTGAAGATTCTTCAACAACTTCTTGCTTGTTGAAGTGATGGGGTGAAGGTGGCTCCTCGTAGCAGGCATTGACTCAGTCTTCTGTTGTCTTCTTATTCATGACGATCCCGTTTTGTCTTCTAAGGCGTCGATGGTACCAGGTAGGTAATCCTTTATGCAATGACATTAACAAGGCATAGTAGAGATCCAACATGTCGGTTACGTTGATGACCACATCGACACCAAGAGCGGGGGATGAAGAGAACCGTTTTCCTGCTCACTATAGTGAGGCGGACCAATTGGCGAGGTTCTCATCCACCGTTGGTTGCCGATACAACAACAGTAGTGACAGGGTTACTCTATTAGCGATGTATATCATGATCTTGCATATCCTATGCCATGATCATCATAGGCTAACGTTGCATCATCCTGGGCAAATTCAAAGGTGTCACCGTCCTCTGGGTCTTCATGTCCTCATTCTTCAAAGGCGTATCTTCTGTTGGCATCGTCTTGCTGTGGTGTTGCCAATCTTGTGTTCAGAAGAGGTGGGTGAGTGTTTGGCAAGATGTAATCCTTCTAGGCTACCCACGAGGATTACACGGAATCCCGTGGTCAGGGGCTTGAGGGTGCTAGCGACCGTTTGCAATAGTTTTGAAGGGAAGAGATCGATAGGGAAAGTATACCTTAGTTTTCAAAAAAAACTGAGAAGGGAAGAGAAGTATAGATAGTTTTGAAAACTAGTAATAGTTTTGGAAATAGTTTTACCCTAACTAACGACCATGCTAACTAAGGCTTCCTACAGTCAGGATGGCTCTGATACCGGCTCTGTGGGGACCCCGACTCATAAGTCATGATCACCGAATGCACGTGTACAGTGATCCCAGAGATCAATGCTCACTGAACACACAGAAGCTGAATAACAAGAGTCTTACATCCATACATATTGTATTACACAAGTAGGACCATTATGGTCAAGTCTTGATTATAACATTGCAGCGGAAATCTTTGTCGATAACTTGGACCCATGCCATCTGCCTTAACCCTACAGGCATTCTGACTGGGAAGCGTCCTAGCTCGCATGCTCATCACCGAAGTATTCTTCATTATATCTTGTTCTTTCATGCCTGGCCAATAAAATAACCAGTGGCAAGCCAATGAGTACTTTGAATGTACTCGCAAGCAACCCAAGGGTGATAACAGAATAATTATGCAAGGCACTACTGCTAATTTGGCATTTTTGCGGAAAGCTAGTTTTTCTCATGCAAGTATGATCAACATTTCTCAAGGATATGAACGCGTCTGCAACAAGTATCAGGAGGTTACAGACATCAACATCGGGATAGAGTTGTGAACAACTCATACTCAAGCTCATCGTGACTTCCTCACGAATGATGCCAACAGATTTACCAAACCGTGTTGTTTGTCAGAAACATATGGACATAGTCTAAGCAGCACCACCCAAATGTCCTTGACCATGGACACGGCTATTCGAATAGTTTTACACTCTGTAGAGGTTGCACACTTTACCCACAAGATACGGGGAACTTTCGTGTCATCCACGACCCGTGATACCTCAAGTACCCGGGGTAAGCACCCGATCACTATCTTTCCCTAGACGACACTAACAAGGAGTCCACTCGTTGTTCCGTATCCTCCCGATGTACATCATACGAGACTCACTCGAGATCGTAACATCCGAGAGGGGACACAACGATGTATTCGGTGCCCTGTGATAACAGTCATGGCCGCCCTACCTGGCACGACCCCGTCCCGAGAGAGCGCACCAACAACTCTCCCGTCACTAGTAATGCGGGCTCCAAGCTAGTATCGGCCTAGGTATCAATAATGCCCTTTCCCATACAAGGGTAGAGTGTTTGCGCATGTAAGGTTGGGACAGTCGACAAATCTTAAATCTAATCCGTCTCTGTAAACAACACTTTTATCGAGCCTCGGTACACTACCTCTCCACCAAGTAGTGACCTAGTTCATCATCATCTCCTAGGGGCATTAGTGGCACCCACTAGGCTGTTTGCAAGTATGTCAACCCACACTTGTTTCTTTCCATGCATAACCCTGACCCACTTTGCGTAGCCATCTACTATAGCATATTTCTACAACCCACCAACACAACTCTAAGCAAGGGTAGAGTCATGAACAATGCAAGTATCAATGGAGTATGCAACGGAGGCAAGCCTAGCAAGGTTGCCATTCAAGATATATATCATGCACTCGATTAAACAACGAAAATGCTATTATGATGAAAAAAATGGTTCATCATGGTCAAAGGGCTGCTTGCCTGGTTCATCAGAGTCTTGAGATCTTCTGGTCCTTCTCCAAGTACTCCGTCTACTTCGGCAACTAATGTCGGAAACAATCACAATAAGCAACACAACAAGGCAAGAATAAATGTGCTCTAAAAATATGAAGTTGAATTTTATTGGATACCTCTGGTCATATGAGGAATGACCATAGTGATTTCATTGGAAGTGGATCAATGGATATTTCTAAACATTTCGATATGATGTAATCAAGGGGTTTATGGAATTGCAAGAAGTGTACAGAAACATATTTTTGAAAAATGAGCAAAGGCACCCATTCAACAAAGGATGATTCTAGAAGCATCTAGGAATTGGGTTCACTGGATTTGGGGTTGAAATGATTTTCCTATGAATTTGCAAAGTTGACAAATATGAAGAAATAGACCATTATTTGAGGTGATACAGAAAGTATTACTAAAAATGTTCAAAAACTAAGTTTTGAACTTACAGACATCTAGGATTTTGAATCATGGAATCTGGATCAAAAATGGGCTCTCTGTGATTTTCTAAAGTTTATCAAAGAAATGGAAAAATAGGATTTGCTAAATATTTGTGAAAGAAATATTTCTGTAAAACTGTGCAAGTAGCACCATGTGGTAGGGAAAGAATTTAGAAACTACTAGAAATTTGAATCATCAAATTTGGAGTTAATTTGAATTGTTTATGGATTTTTGAAGTTGACTGGAAAAAGAAAAAGGAAATAAGGTTTTAACCTTATCCTACGCATTGGGCGGCAGATAGGCCGTGGGCCGGCCCAGCTGAATGGCCGCACGGGGTGACCGAGGCGACGTCGAAAGCGCCCACGCGAAGTGCGCCTTCACCGCGGGGACGCGAGAGGGGGCGAACCCGCCTCCACTTGCCAGCATGGCCCGGTGGCTGGGCCACTGACGAGCGGGGCCCGCCTGTAGGGCCTTCGTCTTCCTCTTCCTCCCGCGCACTTGCCTGGCCGAGGGGGCAGAGAGCCCCGACGGCGACTGCCGGTGCTATGGAGCACCTCCGGCGACGCTCTGGCTTTGTATGAGCTCAGTGCCGAATGCCGCATCCATTCATGTATGCCACGGCTGTTGGGAATGGTCGAGGCGACGACGGCTTGGACACTGGCGGACGGTGGCGTCGGGCGAGATTGCGGACGGCGCTACGGTGCGCCCTCGGACGAGGGAAGGAGCGTGGGAGCTCCGCCTTGCTCAGGGGAGCCTACTGGTGGAGAGAGGAGAGGGAGAAGAGCTCGGGCTCGGCTGAATTTAGGAGATGGACGGCGGCTCGGATTCGGCCTTGGAGGTGGATGGAGGGCACGGGAGGAAGAATGGCGCGGTCCGGGGGGTCCAGGGGAGGGAGAGAGGGCGAACCGAGGCTGGAGAGGTCTCGGGGGTGGCCTTTTATGGCGGGGCGATGGTGCACCGTGGGCTCGTGCGCCGGCGAGCTCGTGCTAGTCGCTACAGGCCACGGGAGCTCGTCGCGGTGTGTCTGGGGTGTTACTGGATTCGGTCTAGAGCTAGGGAGAGAAGAGAGAGAGCAGGGGGGCCAGGTGCACTGCGCGTGTGAGCTTGCTCACTGGTGTACTCGGGCGGCCGGCGCATGTGCGAGCAGGGGCAGGAGGAGGGAGAAGGAGGAGGGGGATGACAGTGTAGCGTGTTGCGGACGTTGAGGTGACCTCGGGGGACACGAGGGGGAGGCCCTAGGTGGCCGGAGGCGGTTGGAAGGGGGCGGCTACAGTGCGGGAGCGCACTGTAGCGCGCTCCAGAGCGTGCAAATGGCCGGCATGCCATTTTTTTGGCAAAGTGGGCACGGACAAGCATGTCTGGTAGCTCTAGGAAGGAGTAAAGAATGTGGGGAAAGCCTTGAATGCCTTGGGTGGCCACTGGAGTGAGGAGGGAGGAGAGGAAGAGTGGTGCAAGGGCTGTCCAGAGAGCTAAAAGAGGTGGTTTCACCCCTCAATTATTGATCTGAGATGCAGCCATTGCTACTGGAGGTAGAAGAGGTCTAGGAGGAGCCGTGGTAAAAAGTTGAGCTCAAGGAGATTAGTGGAAGAGGTCAAAATGATGATTTTGGGAAAATGGCAGAAGGTGTTTGTTGTTGGTTTGGGCAAGAAAATTAATTCCACTTGCCATGAGAATTAACAGGATGGAATGGCACATAGAAGTAGGATGTTCCACCAAGTTTGAGCTCACTTGGGCAAAGTAGCCAATGTAACTTTGGTAAACCCTAGAAATCAACAGAAATGGCTTTACCAAGATTTATTCATGCAAATCTATTCTCCTTGATTCACCACTTGGTGTAGTGTCATCATTTGAGGTTATGAACATGTCCACAAAAGTTGAGATCAAAAGGAGAAAGTTTCCAATGTAGAGTTGTTCAAATTTGGTTCTGAACAGGAAGGGTTTTGGGGCACTTTGAGCAAGATAACATTCTCTCCAACTTGTGCCATTTGGTCTAGATGAATAATTAGACCATTTGAGCATGTTCACAAGGTTTGAGAACATTTGGACATGTTTGGCAATGTAAAGTTGCTCAAACTTCAAAATGGATAGAAATGGTTTTGGGGAGATTTCATGGGGTTATACTATTCTCCATGACATGATACTTGGCAAGATCATCAAACATGTCATATGTGACATGCTAGAATTTTCTTGGAATTGTTGGGGAATATTTCCTGTAGAAATATTTCAAATCCTTGAAATGGGCAGAAATGGTTTTTGAGGGATTTGACCAATATTTTGAACATGACCATGTGTTCAAACTCTTATATATGGACAATATATGTCCATTGAGTTTCCATGATTTTTGTCAAATATTTTTGAAACAATAAAATAATTTTTCCCTATTAAAGACCATTTCTGGCCTTAAGAAAAAGATTTTAAATAACATAGTAAAATAACTTTTAAAATTATATTTTTGTGGTTTCTAGGTATCCTATATCTAATAGGAGTCAAACATATTTTTGGAAAGATTTTTACTGCCCTGAATTAAGTACTTGCAGTACAATCTTAATTCAGGGGTTTTTGGAAAACTAATTTTTGAAAATACTTTTTGGCCAAATTATTTTTGTAAGAAATTATTTTTATGACCTATACACATGGCATGATCATTGGTTCAAGAATTTGGAGCAAGGAGATGAAGTATAGGAGTAGGAGGATTTATTTGATTTTTAGAGCACTTGCAAACAACAGACAAAAATCCAAATCAAGGCAAGTTCCAAAACACTCAAAAGTTTTTGTCAAACCACATTTTATCATGATTTATTAGCTTAAGTGTTGTGGCATAAAAAGCAGGGTGTGACATTTTTAGTACTACTTGTCACCCCCAAACTGATGGACAAACTGAAGTAGTCAATAGAACATTGCGTACTATGCTTAGGGCTGTTTTGAAGAATAATAAGAAAATGTGGGAAGAATGCTTGCCTCATATTGAATTTGCTTATAATCGTTCATTGCATTCTACTACTAAGATGTGCCCTTTTGAAATTGTGTATGGTTTCCTACCTCGTGCACCTATTGATTTGTTGCCTCTTCCATCTTCGGAGAAGGTTAATTTTGATGCTAAAGAACATGCTGAATTGATTTTAAAATGCCTGAGTTAACTAAGGAAAACATTGAGCGTATGAATGCTAAATATAAACTTGCTGGAGATAAGGATAGAAAACATGTTGTGTTTGCACCAGGAGATCTTGTTTGATTACATTTGCATAAGGATAGATTTCCTAATTTGCGCAAATCAAAGCTAATGCCACGTGCTGATGGTCCATTTAAGGTGTTAGAGAAAATAAATGATAATGCATATAAACTTGAGCTGCCTGCAGATTTTGGGGTTAGTCCCACTTTTAACATTGCATATTTGAAGCCTTATTTGGGTGAGGAAGATGAGCTTTCGTCGAGGACGACTTCATTTCAAGAAGGGGAGGATGATGAGGACATCAATACCATTGTTACACCCACAACCCTTGCCGCTATACATACTGGACCAATTACTAGAGCTCACGCACGCCAGTTAAATTATCAGGTACTTTCGTTTCTTGGTAATGATTCTAATGTTCATGAGAATATGATGCTCCCTAAATTGGATACATTTGTTTTGCTTACAAATGAAGGGCCTCTCATGGATAAGAGGGATGAACACTAGAGCAAGACCAAGCATGGAGATGATGGCATGCGCAAGGGGATCCAGAAAGGAGTTACAAGTGATGGTTTTAGGACTTTGAAGCCACCATAAGGAGTGCATGAAGCCTTGGACGAAATATACAAGATGCCACTTCATAAATTTCGTCTAGAGGCTATTATAGGTGATGCGTCACCTTATTATTGGGCCAGGCCCATGTATTTTCGAAATACTTAAGTATATGTTGTTTTTAGAGTCCGTATGTGTGGGGAAACAAGAGTTAGGGTTGGTTTCGGACCCCTCCTCCAAGGGCCACGAAATTCCCCCCTCTTCCTCCATATATACAGCCCATAGGGCGTCGTTTAGACTTTGGGTTTTGTTTAGATTAAAAGTTCGCCATAGCTGCAACTTCGCGTATTTCATTTGTGTCCAACGACCAGACCAAGACGTCACAGAACCCCACCTTCATCAATAAAGCTTTCCTCTTATATTCGCAATATCCAGATTGTAATTTCAATTTCTTGCTTGTTCTTCATTGCTTGCAGGAAATAGACCCTCGTGGTCAATAACCTCTCGGAGATTGGTTTAGCGATTGCTAAGGCGCGACGTCCTCGCACGTTCGTAGTTGAATCGTCAAAGTCGATTTCCACCAAAACGATAGCCACCATCTCATTGAAAGATCGGGCCCCTCGCCTCTATCATGTCCAGAAGCTCCGCCACCGTCCGCTTCGCCAAGCAGATCGAGCCCCGAGCGCTCATTCGCCCCGGAGCCACCGCACCGACCTTGCTTCGCCTCGCCGTCGCCGGAGATCCACTTCGCCGCCCACCCGCTCCAGCTCGTCCCTGACCCCGCTGCCTAGCTCGCCATGACCGCTATGAGCTTTTGCCTCTCCTCCCCCTCTCCATTCATGCTGCCGTCCATCTTAGCGACTGCACGAAGCACACCCGCACCCGTCGCCGCCTGTTTCTCGCCGCCGACGTGGCTCCGGCCACACAACGGCCTCACCATCGTGCCCAACGCACTCATCGCACCGCGTAGGCCTCGTAGGAGCTAGCCCTGCGCCTCCACATGCACCGTAGCGTCGAGTTCAGGCTCGCCCAAACTCCGGCAGCCGCCAAGCTCGTCGACGGCGTCGTTTCCGGCGACCCCGAGCCCAACCACCGCCACCACTCGACGCGGCTTGCCTCCAGCTATGCGTAGATGCCCTTCGCTGCCCTTTTGGTCTCCGGAGTGCGAAACCCGCACCCTCCACCGCGTCTGGTTGTTGCCGGCGGCTAAACGTTGGTGATTTGACCCAGTTGACCAGGGATTTGACCCCCCTGGGTCACTGACATGTGGGCCCTGCCCCTTGGTCAAACCTAGCTTAGCACTAAACTAACCCTAATTAGATAGTTAACTAACCATGTCAGTGACTAGTGAGTCCCACTGGTCAGTTTGACCTCGACCGCACAGTTGACCTGCTTACGCAGTGCTGATGCAATGCTGACGCAGTAATGGCCTTTTCTGGATTTATTCTTATTCAGGAAATTCCAGAAATTGTTGCAAACTTCAAAACATCATAGAAATTAATCTATAGCTCAGAATGAAAAGTTTTATATATGAAAAATGATCAGAAAAATCCAATCTATCCATCTGTACTAGTTTCATGCATGATTAAACAACTTAACCTTGCTGTTTAGATTAAAACATGATAATGCACTATTTGAATCCATAAACTGAGTTTGAATTTGAGCCCTTGGTTCAAATAAGCTCAAACCTTTCTCTTTCCTAGTTGCATTAGCCCAACACACTCATTTTGCCATGTCATATGCATGCATCATATTGTTGCATGTCGCCATGCACTGATTGTGTTGCCGGTGTGATCTTCATGGTAGGTTTCTTCTCCCGAGGATATTTGTGAGTATCCCACTGAAGGACAGTACCCCTCGACCACCCTGTCAGGCAAGCAACCCCATTGATCATTTCGATACAATCCCATCTTCTCGTTCCTGCTCTCATTTACTGCATTTAACACAATAATGTTTCAAACTGCTGTGTGCTGCAGTAGTTGAACCCATTTCCTCTGCATGACCTGTCATTGCCACAGTAACTAGACGAAACCCACTAGCGTGTGTAAGAGTTGATTGAGCCATGTTTGTGTTTCCTACCTTGCTATGTCTGCTATGCTTAGAGTTGTGTCAGGTCTGTTCATCTCGGTGATGGGCTAGAGTGATATGGTTGTGTCGGTGATAAGAGTGAAGTGTTGAACATGTTTTGGTAAAGGTATCGATGACAGGCCATGTAGGAGTACATGGTGGGTTGTTTCATTGGAACCGTCCCTAAGAACTGAGATCTGTATATGTGATTTAAGATGAGCTACTACCATGCATTGGGCCCTAAAATATGACCCTGCTCGACTTATTAACCGCCCTTCTCCTATGTCCAGGAGTTGCAAGTAGTTTCTGGTGTTCGTAGAATACTGGAGGCCGTGCACAGCGCTGACCCGCGGGGTGGGCTGTGATGCGGCAGGTACGTGACCCAGTGTACCAAGACGCTCGTTTGGTGCCTCGGGAACCCGGTACGCATCGTTCGGGCCATAGTGGAAACCTCGGCCGGACTCCCTGCGGATGGAACCTGAATAGGCGATAAACCTGGACTAGGGACTTGTGTGGTTAGTCAGGTCTTGGTCTACACCCACGTCGGCTTTCCCTTGAAGTCTGTCGAGAACATGTCGTGTGCAAACGCTAAGTGGAGGAAACATGTGTGAAGAAGTACACCCCTGCAGGGTTAACATCATCTATTCGAATAGCTGCGTCCGCAGTAAAGGACTATTTGGTTGCCGATACAGTTCATAGACAAGTAAATGGAAACTACTAAAAGCCTCAAGACAAGTGTGAGTGCCATGGATGGCCCTTCCGTAGGATGACGGAAGAGGATCCACGGTAGTGTATTATTGTGGTGAGTAGTGGACTCATGTGCGCAAACATTTACAAGTTGTTGTCTCGTAGGATAGTTTAGCCAAGAGTCAAAGCTGGCTTGCTATAATAAACTCCACTATCCCTTTGTTGATGATGTGCATGTATGTAGGATCTGATGTAAGTCTTGCTGAGTACCTTTGTACTCATGTTTGCTTAATAAACTATTGCAGAGAAGAACACTGCCCCCTCTGGTGGGTTCTATGTAGATCTCGATGTTGACGAGTGACTTGCCACCTAGGTGGTGATCCTGAGCCATGAAGGGCCTTGTAGATAGACAGGCTTCGCCAAGCCATCTTGCTTTCTAGTTGTTTGTAATCGGACAAGTTTGTTGCCGCATGTGCTTGTATGTTTGTATGACTTGAGTGTTGGGTCATGTGACCCCTACCTGTATGAACATGTTATGTATGGCTCTCCAGAGTCTTCTAAATAAAGTACTTGAGTTGTAGAGTTTTGTTGTGATGCCATGTTGTATTTGCACATATCGAGCATATTGTGTGTATGATTTGAAATGCTTGGTATGTGTGGGATCCGACAACCTAGTTGTTTATCCTTGGTAGCCTCTCTTACCGGGAAATGTCTCCTAGTGCTTCCACTGAGCCATCGTAGCTTGCTACTACTCCGGAACACTTAGGCTGGCCGGCATGTGTCCTTCTTTGTTCCTGTCTCTGTCCCTACGGGGAAATGTCAATCGGTGTCTACCGGAGTCCTGTTAGCTTGCTACAGCCCGGATTCTCCAGAGTCCTGTTAGCCCAGCTGCTACAGCCCGAATTCACGTGCTGATGACCGATACGTTCATTGTTGGGTCATGTATGCCTATCCCTATAAGTTAGTGCCACTTTGGGTTTATGACTCACTACTGCAGGATGCTGCTAACGCGACACTACATTAAGAGACCCTTCGAGAAACTGTGTGCGATGCCATCATCGCAAACGGTGATGTATGAAAACTGTCAAAAATGTATAAAATGTTTGCGATGACGGATGCATCAAACACGGTTCAAGTTTTAGTTGTGTGTGCGATGAAGGGCATATGGTTCAGTTCAATTAACTGTTTGCGATGAGGAGGAACAAAAGAAACGGGCAGCCAGATGAAGGCGTGTGCGATACACATCATACGGTTCACTCGGATGAAAACATGAGTTGTGCTCTTTGATTATATCTCCGTCCATCCTCTGTTGGCCTCGGTGATTGTACGTCTTCTCAATAAAGGTTTTGTGCTCTACCACCCAAGGATCGACCACGTCTATGTGTTGTAGCAAGACTAGGTTTGCTCTTTTAAAGTCGGCGAGTCGACCCTCGAAGTTGACATGAATTTCGCAGCGACCCTCACGGTGACCCCATCCAACGAGCCTGCCAAGGTGCCTATTGACGGGCAGACCAACGGGGTTCTCGATGCCTAG
Organism: Triticum aestivum; assembly: GCF_018294505.1. Lineage (NCBI taxonomy): Eukaryota > Viridiplantae > Streptophyta > Magnoliopsida > Poales > Poaceae > Triticum > Triticum aestivum. Next base: position 291,973,185 of record NC_057809.1, read on the forward strand.
ATAATTCGTGCAGTAGGAGATGCACTCTTCGGTCAGAAAGCCCCTGGCTATGCTTCCCTCTGGACGTGACATGTTGCGAACGTATCCTTTGATGACACCATTCATCTTTTTGAATGGCATCATGCTGTGCAGGAACGTCAGCTCGAGTTTGATGATATCCTCCACGATATGGACCAGCAGATGCACCATAACGTCGAAGAATGCGGGCGGGAAGTACATATCAAGCTCGCATAGTATCACCACGATCTCTTCCTGTAGCCTTCTGAGTTGCCTCACGCCAACCGACTTCCGAGATATGATATCGAAAAAGTTGCATAGGCCAAATAGCGTTTCACGGACGTGCGCGTCCATGATGCCACGGATTGCAACTGGAAGTATCTGCGTCATCAGCACGTGACAGTCGTGAGACTTCATCCCGCTGAACTTCTGCTTCGCTGGGTCTAGGTATCTGCTTATCTTCCCCGCGTAACCGTAAGGAAGTTTTACTCCTATGAGGCAGGTGAAAAACTGCTCGATCTCCTCCTGACTTAGAGTGAAGCACGCGGGAGGGTAGTCATTTCCGGTCTTCTTGGCCTTTTTGCCTTTGCGATGACTTTCTGTGTCCTGCTTCACCTCATCATCATCATCATCATCATCAACATCATTAGCGTGAAACTCCTGCCTGATGCCCATTGATTTCAAGTCTGCCCTTGCTTTTAGCCCATCTTTGGTCCTCTCTGGCATGTTGAGCAGGGTACCAAGCAGACTCTCGCACACGTTCTTCGTGATATGCATGGCATCAAGGCTGTGAGGCACACGGTGGATCTTCCAGTATGGCAAGTCCCAAAAACAGACCTCGTTTTCCATACCTTCAGCAGCGGCTCTGGCGCCTTTCGCTTCTTTCCCGGCTCTGGTGCCTTTCGCTTCTTTCCCGGCAGTGGGCAATCTTTCCAATTTTTCAATAGCTCATCTATTTCCTCGCTGCTCCTCGTACGCGGGCGTCTTCTGGGTTCGGTTTCACCATCAACCGATCCTTCCGTTTCCTCCACGGGTCATCGTCGCGAAGCCACCTTCGATGTCCCATGAACACGGTTTTCGAAGACCCAGGATCTCTATCTAGCTAGCGATATGTTGTGTCAGCCATGCACCTGACGCATCCAGAAAATCCGTGGACCACCTGCCCCGCGAGATATCCGTAACCGAGATAGTCGTGCACCGTCGTGAGCAGTGCGGCTCTCATAGGGAAATATTCTTTCTCTTCGGCGTCCCACGTATTGGCTGGCGTTTTCCACAGCGTGTCTAGCTCCTCTTTCAGCAGCCCCAGATATAGATTGATGTCGTTCCCTGGTTGTTTCGGCCCTTCAATTAGCATACTCATGTGAATGTACTTCCTCTTCATGCACAACCAGGGGGGGAAGGTTGTACATCCACACAAACACAGGCCAGGTGCTATGTGTGCTTCTCTGGCTGCCAAACGGATTGACTCCATCAGTGCTCGCGCCCAGCACGATGTTCCTTGGATCCTTCCCAAATTCTGGGTGTTCGAAGTTCAACGCTTTCCACTGGCTCCCATCCTTAGGGTGACTCAGCATCTTGTCTTTTTTATTTATCTCCGGATCATTTGCGTCATCTTCTTGCTTCTTCTCCTCCCTATCCGCGTGCCAACGCAGGAGCTTTGCTACCTTAGGGTCCGCAAAATACCGCTGCAGACGAGGAGTGATCGGAAAGTACCACACCACTTTTCGAGGAGATTTCTTCCTCTTCTTGTATCGAGTGACGCCGCACACCGGACATATGGTAGACTCCGCGTGCTCGTCCCGATAAATGATGCAATTGTTCATGCACACATGGCATTTCACGTGCGGTAAATCCAGAGGACACACGATTTTCTTCGCCTCCTCAAAACTGGTAGGGCACTTGTTCCCCTTGGGAAGACGTTCGTGCCAGAATGACATGTTCTCGTCGAAGCATGCATCAGTCATTTTGTGTTTTACCTTCATCTCCAGAGCCATGAGCGTTACTTTCAGGCGGTTATCCTCGGGCCTGCATCCTTCATACAATGGAGTAACCGCGTCTATCTCCAGTTGATCCAGCTTGGCTTTCTCTCGGGCGGCAGCTCTTGCATTATCTGTCTGCTTGAGAAGCAGCTCTTGAATATGAGGGTCCTGCACCTAGCCCATCGATGGTCCATCGTCGTCTGCTCCGCCGGCATCTTCATCTTCATGATCATGCCCTTCGTCTGCTCCGGCATCTTCCTCATAATCATGTCCGGCATCTTCTACATGATGACTGTTTACAGCATCACCGTCGTGATCATGTCCTGAAGATTCTTCGTCTTCTCGCCTGCCCGAGCCGCGGTGGTTGTCTTGCTGCCCTTCCTCATTTCTTGCCCGGCCCCATGGACGACTTCATAGTCATCTTGATCACCTTGCCACTGATAGCCATCCATGAAACCACGCAAGAGCAGGTGGTCCCGCACCTGCCCGGAATCCGGGTCCGCAATAAGGCTCTTTAGCTTGCATCTTTGACACGGACATCTTATCTCCGTCTCGTTCTTTTGAAGCATCTCGGCCTTCACGGAGCTCAAAAACCTATTCATGATGCCTTCGGTCATCGTGCGGACCATGGTCGCCTATGTGGTAGAGCAAAACGATATTTTAGAACCAAGAAAAAAATTGGCATGACTTTCCCTAAAAATAGGACAAAAAGAATGCATAGTGCCAAAATTCTCGCCAAAACGGAAATGAATCAACATTCCGGCAAAATATTGGCAACTATCGCATTTCAAATACCGGTACCTGCAAACACAAACATATATGCAACACCACAAACATATGCAACACCCCAAACATACATAGATCTAGCTAGGCCACAAAAAGTGCATGTGCACATTGTTGGAGCGAGCTAGGGAGAAAAAAAAGTAGATCTATAACATGAAGATAGCTTTCCCCTTACTTACCTATCAAAAAAGGTAATTTCACCACTTAATTTTGATGAATCTATGGTGCAAATGAGGTGAGGAGGAGGAGGCAGCCGACAAGCTTGGAGAAGGAGGTGGAGGGAATGAAGTGGGGAAAGTGAGTGTGTAGGTGTTGCTGTCCAAAATATCTAGCTGGTCCCAGGTTACTAATGGCGCACCACCCAGCCATGCGCCATTAGTAACCCAACATACTAATGGCACACCTTATGGCTGGTCCTAGGATGAAGCGTTTGGGATATCCGAGATATCGGAAATGGTTATACAGGGACAACTGTATGCATCAAGGCTCCCTATCCCGATGGTTTCTGGGTCGTGTGGGAAGGACCCCCCTATCGCCCACACTCACTTGGAGACGGTTCCATATGCCATCGCGAAAAGGGGTTAAAAACCATTTGTTTAGGACCGACGCGCACCAGTGACTAGTCATGTCGGCCCGGGTTCTCTGTCATATAGATGCTAGTGACACTATCATATACATGAGCCAAAAGGCGCAAACGGTCCCAGGCCAGGTAAGGTGGCACCCGTGGGAATACCGTGCGTGAGGCAGCAAAGTGATATGATGTGTTACATGCTTGATCAGTGCGACTTAGGGTCAGGGTCCTGACAGACGCCCACGTCCAGTCAATCGCCACACATCGACCAAGGCCACAGGCGGTTGGAGCCCCCGGCACTCTGCACTTGCCCTTTGGCTTCGCCTCGAAGCCAAGTTCGAGCACGCCTTGAGCCCGGGGCTACTATCGACGTTCTGGGACCGGGGGTGCCCAGACTTGCCTACCTGCGGCCTGTGGCGTGGCTCCACTAGTGGCCTGGTACGGCCCAGTTCCAGCAACAACAACACAATACCCTCACGAGGGGCCGAGCCTCGCGAGGCGGATGACACCAAGACCTCCATGGGAGCAGCCGCACTAGGCTGGCTCCCGAGGAGGGGAGATATCAAGAAAGGGTGCACCTCGCGAGGTCCACATGACGTGAGCCATGATGACCAAGGCTAGGCGGGCGCCAGCGGGCGCATCATACCAGTTTCCTCTTTGGTGCTAAGGAGGCAAGCGTAGGCGCGGAGTCCCGAGGAATCAGGAAAAGGTTTCCATATCGGTGCAACAAGACCAAGACCGCCAGGATGGCATGACAGAGATCACCGCGGAGCCCACGACAGCGTCATCACCAGAGCCATTGCAGGCGAAGACTACTTTTGTCAGGATAACTTGTACTAGTTGTCTCCCTTCGAAATTGGCCGTTGTAGGATCCCTTATCGCCTAACATTTGGGAAGAGGACTAGGGCCACTATAAATAGTACTTAGCCACCACCGTAGAGGAAGATTCGGACCATCCCTACATCCACCAGCTCATCGAGCTCAAGAACACCTCACCTCCTGGGGTTGTTCATCCACTGGACTAGTTCATCCTCAGCCCCTCGAGGCAATCCACCACAAAGATGAAATAGGATATTACACCACAAGGTGGCCCGAACCAGGATAAATCTCTGTGTCTATCGTTCTTTAGGTTCGTCTAGCTAGGCCGTGGGATCGTTAGCGAGCGAGCTAGGGAGAGAGTGTTCTTCGTGCGCACCCCAGTGTTCAGACCTCTAAAGGGTTTGTGGAGCGCTGAATCCGACAAACTCCAAGCAATAGGTTTGCTATAAGTTTTGAAATTACACCTCTCAGTCCATTTGTCAGCATTCCGGTTAGAAACAACATGGGGACCAAGGAAATAATGGTGATCATGATAAGTATCACTTGTATCAAGAATTCTCGAGACATAGTGAAATTTCCACAACATTCTTGACATAAAAGATGGTAATAATCCAAGGTAGATTATAAAACAAGTTGGATAGAAAGAAACTCAAGGTACTACACAAAACATGAACAATTTTATGTCAGAGAGAGGGCAATAAAGTTGCCGTTGATAACACAAATCATCAAGGGGCAAGTATGGTATTCTCATCTAAAATTCGATTGTTATTCTGGAAGAGCTCAGAACATTGATGAGGCCATATATTTAGTTGAGAGGTTTCATGAGGATGTAATCGATCATTGATGACACCAAGCAAATGCAATCATGAAGCAAGGGGTTATTGGAACCACGGATTCGACACAAACTCAGAATCAAGCTTGTTGCTCAAGGATACGATATGACAAGGAAGATCGATGTAGGCTTAGCTCATTGTCAAAATTTTGTGCTCTGGGACGAAGGACCAGGTAGCACCGTTAAAATTTAGCACGGTAATTATATAAGCGATCAGGCTAGGAATGACTTAAAGGATTATTAAACTCATAAGCAACTAAAATTACTTAGAGTTATTGAATCAGAGTGCGGAATCGATTCACTTATTGGTGTTCTCAGGTGACTAATAACTCAGAACCCGGGGAAATCTAAAATCGGTTAGAAGCAATGCTAGATGAAGACTCATAGGAAGCAACATAGTTCTTTGATATTCTCGAGATACCGGAGGGTAATACTCGAAGGAAGATCAAAATAGGGGTTGCGGAGATGTACTATTTTGCAGAAGACAAGTTCTTTACCTTGTTTGGGAAATGGAATCAAGCAGAAAATATGGTCGAAACCATGATTGCAAATGATCCATTCACAGATACCAGATGATATTATATCAAGGAAATAGTTATTATTACAATAAGCTTCCATGATAGGATCTACATCATGTCCATGGGCATGAAATCAAAGTTCAAGGTCGAGTCCCAATTCTCCAATGCATAACCTTTCATTCACTTCTCGTCCTCGAAGAAGTTCTATGGTAGAAAATTATCTGGTAAAACACCAGAAGGGTATGACTTGTGAAAACCTTCGGGTTCATATAGTTTTTAGGGAATGTATAGGTTCAACCCATCAGGGCATCTTAGAAACATATACCTCAAGCTTCAAGAGTAAATATCACCAGCTCGAAAGCAGAGCATGGTTGGCCAAATTAGATAATAGTATTTACCAATGGCATTATGTATCAAGGGAAGAACTCAGGTTTTTTAGAATATGCATGAATGGTCGGATAATAATCCACCAAAGGATCTAGCAGACCGCAAAGGATCTAATGTGAGTAACAGTACTCAACCAGAAGAAGAAATAATGCAAGGGGGTCAGATTATAGAAACAACTAACTAATTCAAAGCTCAAATGTAAAGAATTATGATTTTCAAATCAAGGGATCATAAGCAAATGCTCTGATTAAGGATGGATAAGTTTAGTAAGCTTAGGGGTACAAACGACGCAAATTTGATTAGTCAAGAACCAGCTCACGTTTTAAAATGACGTCTGATCCGGAAGGATGAACTCTAGAATCTGATTGAGGATTGTGAGCATCTGCAACATATTGAATCAAGGAACTTAAAATGATAGTGACAGAGGATGTCAACGGAGATTACTAGAAATATGGAATTAACCATATGGCTGCTGAGGATTTTCCGAAAACCGAATAGTATTCCAAAGAATTTTGTGAAACACATGAACAACTGAGGATGAACGAATCCTTGATAAGTGTGAGGAATTATTCATAGGGGTATTCGTGCGACAAAGACCTGTAAAGCAGTGTCACAAGGGATTCTTAGAAAGTCGGAGAATAATTCGATGCATCTTATAATAAAAAGAGCAGATGGGAATGAAAGTAAGAACGACATATGTTTGGATTTATCCATAAAGATATATCGGTGGTATGGGATTGCAAAAAGCGACGGACACAGATTCTCGAGAGAACTTCGGACAGTATCTTCGGAATCTTCTGGTCCAGCAAGCGATCATCTGGAGTGAGGGGCTCTCCAAGAGAGTATTTTCGAGAACCTAAAGTTAGATTTTTAGCAAAATTATTTAACCCGAATAGAAGAGAGATCAGTGTCCCAGAGTATAGACAAGGAATAAAAGATCCTAATACCACCCAATGGCGACGTGGGCCCATAAGCCACATAGCCATGTTAGTAAAAGCTTTTCAATGACTAGACTCAACTTTAGCCAAGGAGTTGGAAAGGAGGTCCCTATAGGCAGTCGGCTTTGATACCAACTTGTGACGCCCCCGATTTGACCGTACCCTAATCATGCACGCAAATGAGTACGACCAATATCAGGGTCTCATGGGAAGATTGTTGGGGAATGTAGCAGAATTTTAAAATTTTCTACGCATCACCAAGATCAATCTATGGAGTCATCTAGCAACGAGGGAGAGGGGAGTGCATCTACATACCCTTGTAGATCGCGAGCGGAAGCGTTCAAGAGAACGGGGTTGATGGAGTCGTACTCGTCATGATCCAAATCACCGATGACCGAGCGCCGAACGGACGGCACCTCCACGTTCAACACACGTACGGTTGGGGAAGACGTCTCCTCCTTCTTGATCCAGCAAGGGGCAGGAGAGGTTGATGGAGATCCAACAGCACGACGGCGTGGTGGTGGAAGCAGCGGTGATCTCGGCAAGGCTCCTCGTGACGTCCGGGATCTCATCCGGGACTCCAAACAACTTTTGGGTTACCGCATACTAATATCTCTACAACCCTAGCGTCACCGAACATTAAGTGTACCCTACAGGTTCGGGAGACATGCAGACATGACCGAGACGACTCTCCGGTCAATAACGAACAATGGGATCTGGATACCCATGTTGGCTCCCACATGCTCCTCGATGATCTCATCGGATGAACCACGATATCGAGGATTCAAGTAATCCCGTATACAATTCCCTTTGTCAATCGGTATGTTACTTGCCCGAGATTCGATCGTCGGTATCCCAATACCTCGTTCAATCTCGTTACCGGCAAGTCACTTTACTCGTACCATAATGCATGATCCCGTGACCAAACACTTGGTCACATTGAGCTCATTATGATGATGCCTTATCGAGTGGGCCCAGAGATACCTCTCGGTCATACGGAGTGACAAATCCCAGTCTCGATCCGTGTCAACCCAATAGATACTTTCGGGGATACCTGTAGTATACCTTTATAGTCACCCAGTTATGTTGTGACGTTTGGTACACCAAAGCACTCCTACAGCATCCGGGAGTTACACGATCTCATGGTCTAAGGAAATGATACTTGACATTGGAAAAGCTCTAGCAAATGAACTACACGATCTTGTGCTATGCTTAGGATTGGGTCTTGTCCATCACATAATTCTCCTAATGATGTGATCCTGTTATCAATTACATCCAATGTCCATAGTCAGGAAACCATGACTATCTGTTGATCAACGAGCTAGTTAACTAGAGGCTCACTAGGGACATGTTATGCTCTATGTATTCACACATGTATTATGATTTCCGGATAACACAATTATAGCATGAATAATAGACAATTATCATGAACAAGAAATATAATAATAATGATTTTATTATTGCCTCTAGGGCATATTTCCAACAGTCTCCCACTTGCGCTAGAGTCAATAATCTAGTTACATTGTGATGAATCGAACACCCATAGAGTCCTGGTGTTGATCATGTTTTGCTCGCGGAAGAGGTTTAGTCAACGGATCTGCGACATTCAGATCCGTATGTACTTTGGAAATATCTATGTCTCCATCTTGAACATTTTCACGAATGGAGTTGAAGCGACGCTTGATGTGCCTGGTCTTCTTGTGAAACCTGGGCTCCTCGGCAAGGGCAATAGCTCCAATGTTGTCACAGAAGAGAGTGATCGGCCCCGACGCATTGGGTATGACTCCTAGGTCAGTGATGAACTCCTTCATCCAAATTGCTTCATGCGCTGCCTCTGAGGCTGCCATGTACTCCGATTCACATGTAGATCCCGCCACGACGCTTTGCTTGCAACTGCACCAGCTTACTGCCCCACCATTCAAAATATACACGTATCCGGTTTGTGACTTAGAGTCATCCAGATTTGTGTCGAAGCTAGCGTCGACGTAACCCTTTACGACGAGCTCCTCGTCACCTACATATACAAGAAACATATCCTTAGTCCTTTTCAGGTACTTCAGGATGTTCTTGACCGCTGTCCAGTGTTCCATGCCGGGATTACTTTGGTACCTTCCTACCAAACTTACGGCAAGGTTTACATCAGGTCTGGTACACAGCATGGCATACATGATAGACCCTATGGCTGAGGCATAGGGGACGACACTCATCTTTTCTCTATCTTCTGCCGGGGTCGGACATTGAGCTGAGCTCAATTTCACACCTTGCAACATAGGCAGGAACCCCTTCTTGGACTGATCCATATTGAACTTCTTCAATATCTTATCAAGGTATGTGCTTTGTGAAAGACCTATGAGGCTTCTCGATCTATCTCTATAGATCTTGATGCCTAATATGTAAGCAGCTTCTCCAAGGTCCTTCATTGAAAAACACTTATTCAAGTAGGCCTTAATACTGTCCAAAAGTTCTATATCATTTCCCATCAAAAGTATGTCATCCACATATAATATGAGAAATGCTATAGAGCTCCCACTCACTTTCTTGTAAACGCAGGCTTCTCCATAAGTCTGCATAAAGCCAAACACTTTGATCATTTCATTAAAGCGGATGTTCCAACTCCAAGATGCTTGCACCAGCCCATAGACGGAGCGCTGGAGCTTGCATACCTTGTTAACATTCTTAGGATCGACAAAACCTTCCGGCTGCATCATATACAATTCTTCCTTAAGAAAGCTGATAAGGAATGCCGTTTTGACGTCCATTTGCCATATCTCATAATCATAGTATGCGGCAATTGCTAACATGATTCGGACGGACTTCAGCTTCGCTACGGGTGAGAAGGTCTCATCGTAGTCAACCCCTTGAACTTGTCGATAACCCTTAGCGACAAGTCGAGCCTTATAGATGGTAACATTACCATTTGTGTCCGTCTTCTTCTTAAAGATCCATTTATTCTCTATCGCTCGCCGATCATCGGGCAAGTCTGTCAAAGTCCATACTTTGTTTTCATACATGGATCCTATCTCGGATTGCATGGCTTCAAGCCATTTGTTGGAATCTGGGCCCGCCATTGCTTCTTCATAGTTCGAAGGTTCATCGTTGTCTAACAACATGATTTCCAGAACAGGGTTGCCATACCATTTTGGTGTGGAACGTGTCCTTGTGAACCTTCGAAGTTCAGCAGCAACTTGATCCAAAGTACCTTGATCATTATCATTAACTTCCTCTCTAGTCGGTGCAGGCACCACAGGAACATCTTCCTGATCTGTGCTACTTTCCGGTTCAAGAGGCAGTACTTCATCGAGTTCTACTTTCCTCCCACTTACATCTCTTGAGAGAAACTCTTTCTCCAGAAAGGACCCGTTCTTGGCAACAAAGATCTTGCCTTCGAATCTGAGGTAAAAGGTATACCCAATGGTTTCCTTAGGGTATCCTATGAAGACGCATTTTTCCGACTTGGGTTCGAGCTTTTCAGGTTGAAGTTTCTTGACATAAGCATCACATCCCCAAACTTTTAGAAACGACAGCTTAGGTTTCTTCCCAAACCATAATTCATACGGTGTCGTCTCAACGGATTAAGACGGTGCCCTATTTAAAGTGAATGTAGCTGTCTCTAGAGCATATCCCCAAAATGACAGCGGTAAATCAGTGAGTGACATCATAGATCGCACCATATCCAATAGAGTGCCATTACGACGTTCGGACACACCGTTACGCTGAGGTGTTCCAGGCGGCGTGAGTTTTGAAACGATTCCACATTTCCTTCAGTGCGTACCAAATTCGTGGCTTAAGTATTCTCCCCCACGATCTGATCGTAAGAATTTTATCTTTCGGTCACGTTGATTCTCTACCTCATTCTGAAATTCCTTGAACTTTTCAAAGGTCTCAGACTTGTGTTTCATCAAATAGACATACCCATATCTACTTAAGTCATTAGTGAGAGTGAGAACATAACGATAGCCACCGCGAGCCTCAACGCTTATTGGACCGCACACATCAGTATGTATAATTTCCAATAAGTTGGTTGCTCGCTCCATTGTTCCGGAGAACGGGTCTTGGTCATTTTACCCATGAGGCATGGTTCGCACGTGTCAAATGATTCGAAACCAAGAGACTCCAAAAGTCCATATGTATGGAGCATCTTCATGCGTTTGACACCAATGTGACCAAGGCGGCAGTGCCACAGATATGTGGGACTATCATTATCAATCTTACATCTTTTGGTATTCACACTATGAATATGTTTAAGATCACGTTCGAGATTCATTAAGAATAAACCATTGACCAGGGGGGCATGACCATAAAACATATCTCTCATATAAATAGAATAACCATTATTCTTGTATTTAAATGAGTAACTATCTCATATTAAACGAGATCCAGATACAATGTTCATGCTCAAAGATGGCACTAAATAACAATTATTGAGGTTTAAAACTAATCCCGTAGGTAAATGTAGAGGTAGCGTGCCGACGGCGATCACATCGACCTTGGAACCATTCCTGACGCGCATTGTCACCTCGTCCTTCGCCAGTCTCCGCTTATTCCGCAACTCCTGTTTTGAGTTACAAATATGAGCAACCGCACCGGTATCAAATACCCAGGAGCTACTACGAGTACTGGTAAGGTACACATCAATTACATGTATATCACATATACCTTTAGTGTTGCCGGCCTTCTTGTCCGCTAAGTATTTGGGGCAGTTCCGCTTCCAGTGTCCCTTTCCCTTGCAATAAAAGCACTCAGTCTCAGGTTTGGGTCCATTCTTTGGCTTCTTCCTAGCAACTGATTTACCGGCCGCGGCAACTCCCTTGACGTCCTTCTTGAAGTTCTTCTTACCCTTGCCTTTCTTGAAACTAGTGGTTTTATTGACCATCAACACTTGATGTTCCTTTTTGATTTCCACCTTCGCTGATTTCAGCATTGAAAATACTTCAGGAATAGTTTTCACCATCCCCTGCATATTGTAGTTCATCACAAAGCTCTTGTAGCTAGGTGGGAGCGACTGAAGGATTCTGTCAATGACCGCCTCATCCGGGAGGTTAATGTCCAGCTGGGACAAGCGGTTGTGCAACCCAGACATTTTGAGTATGTGCTCACTGACAGAACTATTTTCCTCCATCTTACAACTATAGAACTTGTCGGAGACTTCATATCTCTCGACTCGGGCATGAGCTTGGAAAACCATTTTCAGCTCTTCGAACATCTCATATGCTCCCTGTTGCTCAAAATGCTTTTGGAGCCCCGGTTCTAAGTTGTAAAGCATGCCGCACTGAACAAGGGAGTAATCATCAGCACGCGACTGCCAAGCGTTCATAACGTCTTGGTTCTCTAGGATGGGTGCTTCACCTAGCGGTGCTTCTAGGACATATGCTTTCTTGGCAGCTATGAGGATGATCCTCAGGTTCCGGACCCAGTCCGTATAGTTGCTGCCATCATCTTTCAGCTTGGTTTTCTCTGGGAACGCGTTGAAGTTGAGGTTGACATGAGCGTTGGCCATTTGATCTACAAGACGTTTTGCAAAGGTTTTTAGACTAAGTTCATGATAATTAAGTTCATCTAATCAAATTATTTAATGAACTCCCACTCAGACAGACATCCCTCTAGTCATCTAAGTGATACATGATCCGAGTCAACTAGGTTGTGTCTGATCATCACGTGAGACGGACTAGTCATCATCGGTGAACATCTTCATGTTGATCGTATCTTCTATACGACTCATGTTCGACCTTTCGGTCTTCCGTGTTCTGAGGCCATGTTTGTACATGCTAGGATCGTCAAGTCAACCTAAGTGTATTGTGTGTGTAAATCTGGCTTACACCCATTGTATTCGAACGTTAGAATCTATCACACCCGATCATCACGTGGTGCTTCGAAACAACGAACCTTCGCAACGGTGCACAGTTAGGGGGAACACTTTCTTGAAATTATTGTGAGGGATCATCTTATTTAAGCTACCGTCGTTCTAAGCGAATAAGATGTGAAACATGATAAACATCACATGCAATCAAATAGTGACATGATATGGCCAATACCATTTTGCTCCTTTTGATCTCCATCTTCGGGGCACCATGATCATCGTCGTCATCGGCATGACACCATGATCTCCATCATCATGATCTCCACCATCGTGTCTTCATGAAGTTGTCTCGTCAACTATTACTTCTACTACTATGGCTAACGGTTAGTGATAAAGTAAAGTAATTACATGATGGTTATGTTAACATGCAGGTCATAAATAAATTAAGACAACTCCTATGGCTCCTGCCGGTTGTCATACTCATCGACATGCAAGTCGTGATTCCTATTACAAGAACATGATCAATCTCATACATCACATATATCATTCATCACATCCTTTTGGCCATATCACATCACATGCCACATGCTGCAAAAACAAGTTAGACATCCTCTAATTGTTGTTGCAAGTTTTTACGTGGCTGCTATAGGTTTCTAGCAAGAATGTTTCTTACCTACGCCAAAACCACAACGTGATATGCCAATTTCTATTTACCCTTCATAAGGACCCTTTTCATCGAATCCTATCCGACTAAAGTGGGAGAGACAGCCACCCGCTAGCCACCTTATGCAACTAGTGCATGTCAGTCGGTGGAACCAGTCACACGTAAGCGTACGTGTAAGGTCGGTCCGGGCCGCTTCATCCGACGATGCCGCCGAATCAAGATAAGACTAGTAACGACAAGTAAATTGACAAAATCAACGGCCACAACAACTTGTGTTCTACTCGTGCATAGAAACTACGCATAGACCTAGCTCATGATGCCATTGTTGGGGAACGTAGCAGAATTTTAAAATTTTCAACGCATCACCAAGATCAATCTATGGAGTCATCTAGCAACGAGGGAGAGGGGAGTGCATCTACATACCCTTGTAGATCACGAGCGGAATCATTCAAGAGAACGGGGTTGATGGAGTCGTACTCGTCGTGATCCAAATCACTGATGACCGAGCGCCGAACGGACGGCACCTCCGCGTTCAACACACGTACGGTTGGGGAAGACGTCTCCTCCTTCTTGATCTAGCAAGGGGAAGGAGAGGTTGATGGAGATCCAACAGCACGACGGCGTGGTCGTGGAAGCAGCGGTGATCTCGGCAGGGCTTCGCGAAGCTCCAACGAGAGGGAGAGGTGTTACGAGGGGAGAGGGAGGCGCCAGGGACTTGGGTGCGGCTGCCCTCCCTCCCCTCCACTATATATAGGGCCCCTAGGGGGGCGCCGGCCCTAGGAGATCCCATCTCCAAGGGGGGCAGCGGCCAAGGGGGAACTTGCCCCCCAAGTCAGGTGGGGCGCCCCCCACCCCTAGGGTTTCCAACCCTAGGCGCAGGGGGAGGCCCATGGGGGGGTGCACCAGCCCACCAGGGGCTGGTTCCCCTCCCACTTCATCCCATGGGGCCCTCCGGGATAGGTGGCCCCACCCGGTGGACCCCCGGGACCCTTCGGTGGTCCCGGTACAATACCGGTGACCCCCGAAACTTTCCCGGTGGCCGAAACTGGACTTCCTATATACAATTCTTCACCTCCGGACCATTCCGGAACTCCTCGGGACGTCCGGGATCTCATCCGGGACTCCAAACAACTTTTGGGTTACCGCATACTAATATCTCTACAACCCTAGCATCACCGAACATTAAGTGTACCCTACAGGTTCGGGAGACACGCAGACATGACCGAGACGACTCTCCGGTCAATAACCAACAGCGGGATCTGGATACCCATGTTGGCTCCCACATGCTCCTCGATGATCTCATCGGATGAACCATGATGTCGAGGATTCAAGTAATCCCATATACAATTCCCTTTGTCAATCGGTATGTTACTTGCCCGAGATTCGATCGTCAGTATCCCAATACCTCGTTCAATCTCGTTACCGGCAAGTCACTTTACTCATACCGTAATGCATGATCCCGTGACCAAACACTTGGTCACATTGAGCTCATTATGATGATGCATTACTGAGTGGGCCCAGAGATACCTCTCGGTCATATGGAGTGACAAATCCCAGTCTCGATCCGTGTCAACCCAACAGATACTTTTGGGGATACCTGTAGTATACCTTTATAGTCACCCAGTTACGTTGTGACGTTTGGTACACCCAAAGCACTCCTACGGCATCCGGGAGTTACACGATCTCATGGTCTAAGGAAATGATACTTGACATTGGAAAAGCTCTAGCAAACGAACTACACAATCTTGTGCTATGCTTAAGATTGGGTCTTGTCCATCACATCATTGTCCTAATGATGTGATCCCGTTATCAATGACATCCCATGTCCATAGTGAGGAAACTATGACTATCTGTTGATCAACGAGCTAGTTAACTAGAGGCTCACTAGGGACATGTTATGGTCTATGTATTCACACATGTATTATGATTTCCGGATAACACAATTATAGCATGAATAATAGAAAATTATCATGAACAAGAAATATAATAATAATGATTTTATTATTGCCTCTAGGGCATATTTCCAACAAAGATATCACAACACAACTCTCGACACAAACTAAAATCATACAAGCTTCATATTACAAGCCAGGGGCCTCGAGGGCTGAAATACATAAGCTCGAAAGCACAATAGTCAGCGGAAGCAATAATATCTGAGTATAGACATAAGTTAAACAAGTTTCCATAAGATGGCTAGCACAAACAGGGATACTGATCCAAAAGGCAAGGCCTCCTGCCTGGGATCCTCCTAAACTACTCTTGGTCATCAACGACCTCCATGTAGTAGTAGCCTCCGTCGGGGTAGTAGTAGTCGTTGACGATGGCATCTGGCTCCTGGAATCCACAATCTTGTTGCATCAACTGAGAAGAAAGGAATGGGGGAAAAGGGGGAGCAAAGCAACCATGAGTACTCATCAAAAGTACTCGCAAGCAAGGATCTGCACTACATATGCATTAGTATCTATATAAAGGGGTAATATATGTGGGAAAAACTACAGAATGCCAGAATATGAGGGGGAAAGCTAGTCCTATCAAAGACTACGCTTCTGGCAGCTTCCATCTTGAAGCATGTAGAAGAGAGTAGCTGGTAAGTTAACCAAGTAGCATAATCCTACCCGACGATCCTCTCCTCGTCACCTTGTGAGAGAGAAATCATCGGGTTGTCTCTGTTACTTATCTGGGTGTGTTTTATTAAGTATCCCGTTCTATTTGTCATGAGGTCAGAATAGAACTCTGGGTCGTCCTGTTACTGTGGACACGGCTATTCGAATAGATCAATCTTCCCTGCAGGGGTGCATGATACGTCTCCAACGTATCTACTTTTCCAAACACTTTTTCCCTTGTTTTGGACTCTAACTTGCATGATTTCAATGGAACTGACCCGGACTGACACTGTTTTCAGCAGAATTACCATGGTGTTATTTATGTGCAGGAGCAAACATTCTCGGAATGACCTGAAACTTCATGGAGCCACTTTTCAGAAAATAAGAAAAATACCTGCAAAAGATGAAGGCCAGGGGGCCCACCACCTCTCCACGAGGGTGGGGGGCGCGCCTGCCCCTACCTCGTGGGCCCCCTGTTGCCTCTCCGACTCCAACTCCAACTCCATATATTGTGTTTCGGGGAGAAAAAAATCAGAGAGAAGAAATCATCACGTTTTACGATACGGGGCCACCGCCAAGCCCTAAAACCTCTCGGGAGGGCTGATCTGGAGTCCGTTCGGGGCTCCGGAGAGGGGAATCCGTCGCCATCGTTATCATCAACCATCCTCCATCACCAATTTCATGATGCTCACTGCCGTGCGTGAGTAATTCCATCGTAGGCTTGCTGGACGGTGATGGGTTGGATGAGATTTATCATGTAATCAAGTTACTTCTGTTAGGGTTTGATCCCTAGTGTCCACTATGTTCTGAGATTGATGTTGCTATGACTTTGCTATGCTTAATTGATAGAGGCAAAGGTGTCCCGTCTTTCGATGAGATGGTGGATTTCGCTTTGGTGGAAGTCGACTTTGACGATCCGACTACGAACGTGCGAGGACGTCGCGCCTTAGCAATCGCTAAACCAACTCCGAGAGGTTATTGACCACGCCGGAGCACGATCAACCTGACCACGAGGGTCTGTTTCCTGCGAGCAAACGAAGAACAAGCAAGAAACTAAGATTGCAATCTGGATATTGCGAATATAAGATGAAAGCTTTATTGATCAAGGTGGGGTTCTGTGACGCCTTTGTCTGGTCGTTGAACACAAACGAAGTACGCGAAGTTGCAGCTATGGCGAACTTTTAATCTAAACAAAACCCAAAGTCTAAACGATGCCCTAAGGGCTGTATATATGGATGAAGAGGGGGAGAATTTCGTGGCCCTTGGTGGAGGGGTCCGAAATCAACCCTATCTCTTGTTTCCCCACACATACGGACTCTAAAAATAGCCTATACTTATGTATTTCGAAATTACATGGGCCTGGCCCAATAATAAGGTGACGCAGCACCTAAAATAGCCTCGGGACGAAATTTATGAAGTGGCGTCTTGTATATTTCGTCCAAGGCTTCATGCACCCATTATGGTGGCTTCAAAGTCCTGAAATCATCACTTGTAACTCCGTTCTTGTTTCCCTTGCGCATGCCATCATCTCCATGCTTGTTCTTGCTCCAATGTTCATCCTTCTCCAAGCTAGGCCCTTCATTTGTAAGCAAAACAAATGTATCCAATTTAGGCAGCATCATATGCTCATGAACATTAGAATCATTACCAAGAAACGAAAGTACCTGCTAATTTAGTTGGCGTGCACGAGCTCTAGTAATTGGTCCAGTATGTATAGCAGCAGGGGCTGTGGGTGTAACAATTGTATTGATGTCCTCATCATCCTCCCCTTCTTGAAATGAAGTCGTCCTCGACGGAAGTTCATCTTCCTCACCCAAATAAGGCTTCAAATCTGCAATGTTAAAAGTGGGACTAACCCCAAAATCTGCAGGCAGCTCAAGTTTATATGCATTATCATTTATTTTCTCTAACACCTTAAAGGGACCATCAGCACGTGGCATTAACTTTGATTTGCGCAAATCAGGAAATCTATCCTTACGCAAATGTAACCAAACAAGATCTCCAGGTGCAAACACAACATGTTTTCTACCCTTATCTCCAGCAAGTTTATATTTAGCATTCATGCGCTCAATGTTTTCCTTAGTTAACTCATGCATTTTTAAAATCAATTCAGCACGTTGTTTAGCATCAAAATTAACCTTCTCCGAAGATGGAAGAGGCAACAAATCAATAGGTGCACGAGGTAGGAAACCATACACAACTTCAAAAGGGCACATCTTAGTAGTAGAATGCAATGAACGATTATAAGCAAATTCAATATGAGGCAAGCATTCCTCCCACATTTTCTTATTATTCTTCAAAACAGCCCTAAGCATAGTAGACAACGTTCTATTGACTACTTCAGTTTGTCCATCAGTTTGGGGGTGACAAGTAGTACTAAAAAGCAGTTTAGTCCCCAACTTAGCCCATAAACATCTCCAAAAGTGGCTAAGAAATTTAGTATCACGATCTGAAACAATAGTATTTGGCACACCATGCAAGCGAATAATTTCACGAAAGAACAAATCAGCAACATTAACAGCATCATCGCTTTTATGACATGGTATAAAGTGTGCCATTTTCGAGAATCTATCCACGACAACAAATATGCTATCCCTCCCCTTCTTTGTTCGAGGTAAACCTAAAACAAAGTCCATAGATATATCCTCCCAAGGAACACTAGGTACAGGCAAAGGTATATATAAACCATGAGGATTGAGTCGTGACTTAGCTTTTTGACATGTAGTGCATCGAGCAATAAAACGCTCAACATCCCGTCTCATCTTTGGCCAAAAGAAATGTGTAGCAAGTACGTCCTCCGTCTTCTTCACGCCAAAGTGTCCCATTAATCCTCCTCCATGCGCCTCCTGCAACAACAAAAGACGAACGGAGCTAGCTAGAATGCATAGCTTGTTAGCACGAAACACAAATCCATCGTTAACGACAAACTTGTTCCACATTCTTCCTTCTTTACAATTCTGCATTACATCTTTAAAATCAGCATCATGCACATATTGATCTTTGATGGTCTCCAAACCAAATATTTTGAAGTCAAGTTGTGAAAGCATAGTATAGCGACGAGACAATGCATCAGCAATAACATTTTCTTTTCCCTTCTTGTGTTTAATGACATAAGGGAAAGTCTCAATGAATTCAACCCATTTAGCATGTCTACGATTCAGTTTAGCTTGACTTTTAATATGTTTCAAAGATTCATGATCAGAATGTATAACAAATTCTTTGGGCCATAAATAATGTTGCCATGTTTCTAAAGTCCGAACAAGAGCATATAATTCTTTATCATAAGTAGAATAATTCAGACTAGGCCCACTCAATTTTTCAGAAAAGTATGCAACAGGTTTGCCATCTTGTAATAACACACCTCCTAATCCAATTCCACTAGCATCACATTCAAGCTCAAAAGTCTTATTAAAAACAGGAAGTTGGAGTAAAGGAGCATGTGTCAACTTATCTTTCAATACCGTGAAGGCTTCTTCCTATGCGGTACCCCAAACAAAAGGCACATCCTTCTTTGTAAGCTCGTTGAGAGGTGCAGCAATGGTGCTGAAATCTCTCACAAAACGCCTATAGAATCCAGCGAGGCCAAGAAAACTCCTCACTTGTGTGACCGTTTTGGGCTGCGGCCAACTCTCAATAGCTTCAATCTTGGCTTTATCAACTTCAATTCCCTGTGGAGTAACAACATAGCCAAGAAAAGATACTCGGTCGGTGCAAAAGGTGCACTTCCCAAGGTTACCAAACAAACGTGCATCACGTAGAGCAATAAAAACAGCACGTAAATGTTCCAAATGTTCCTCCAAAGATCTGCTATAAATCAATATGTCATCAAAGTAAACTACCACAAATCGTCCAATGAAAGCACGTAAAACTTCGTTCATTAATCTCATGAAAGTACTAGGTGCATTAGTTAACCCAAAAGGCATGACTAACCACTCATATAATCCAAACTTAGTTTTAAATGCTGTTTTCCATTCATCTCCCAATTTCATACGAATTTGATGGTAGCCACTACGCAAATCAACTTTGGAGAATATTGTAGAGCCACTCAATTCATCAAGCATATCATCTAGCCTAGGAATAGGATGACGATAACGAATAGTAATATTATTAATGCCTCTACAATCAACACACATACGTGATGTACCATCCTTTTTCGGCACTAGAATAATAGGAACAGCACAAGGACTAAGGGATTCGCGTATATAACCTTTGTCGAGAAGCTCTTGTACTTGACGCATAATCTCCTTCGTCTCCTCTGGATTGGTACGGTATGGTGCACGGTTTGGCAGTGAAGCACCGGGAATTAAGTCGATCTGATGCTCAATCCCTCGAATAGGCGGTAATCCCGGTGGCACGTCTTGTGGAAAAACGTCAGCGAACTCCTGCAAAATGTTAGTGACAGCAGGAGGCAAAGAGGAAGGCACGTCCTCGAATGAAAATAATGCCTCTTTGCACACAAAAGCATAGCAAACAGATTTGCTGAAATCTAGCTCATCAATATCAGATTTGGTGGCAAATAAACATGCACTTTTCAATTTAATTTCAGAAGCAACACTAGATGGTTTATTATTAGGCTTCATTTGTTGCTCAAATTCTTTTGCCACAGTCTGATTTTCACTCTTATTCTTCTCCTGTTGTGCTTTATTAGCTCTATTAATATCATCTTTCAAAATGGAATCAGGAGTCATAGGAAGCAAAGTAATATTTTTATCCTTATGAACAAGAGTATAGTGATTGTTTCTACCATGGTGTACAGAATTTTTATCAAATTGCCATGGTCTACCAAGTAATAAGGAACATGCTTGCATAGGTACCACATCACAATCAACATAATCAGCATATGTAGAGATACTAAAATGCACACGAACAGTACGTGTTACCTTAACCTTGCCGCTGTTGTTGAACCATTGGATGTAGTAAGGATGTGGATGTGGTCTTGTGGTGAGAGAAAGCTTCTCCACCATCTCCATGCTAGCCAAGTTGTTGCAGCTCCCTCCGTCTATGATGACGCGCACAGAACGTTCCTTCACAACTCCCTTGGTATGGAACAAATTGTGCCTCTGATTTTGCTCAGCTTGTGTGACCTGCACACTCAAAACACGTTGAGCAACTAAACATTCATACCTATCAGCGTCTTCAGGAGCCATGTATTGCGTCTCATGATCAGAATCATCTCCACCATGTTCTTCACGTGTAATAAGAGCCAAAGTCTCCTCATCATAGTCACTAGCGGACTCATATCCACCATCCGCGGTAGCAATCATCACACGCGGAGATTTGCATTCTCTCGCATAATGACCTCCTCCCTTACAACGACGACAAATAATATCACTTGTGTGCCCTGTTGATGCCATGGAAGAAGAAGAACGTTGTGCAGGCCCCGCAGGTGCGCTCTTGGCAGATAATGGTGGTTGTGCCTGTTTTCTTGTATCACGACTGGAGGTGGTACCGGATGGAGGTGCTGGTGCAGTTGAAGTAGAAGATGCACGTGGTGTCCATGATGAAGGTCGGCCTGCAGAAAAGTTAGTTCGCCCCAATGCTTGTCGATCCTGCACTTCACGTTCAGCTTTACAAGCAAGATGGAATAAACGAGTGATATTAGTATACTCCTTATAGTCTAGAATGGTCTGAATCTCTCTATTTAATCCACCCAGAAAACGTGCAAGCATAGCTTCATTCTCCTCAACAATACCACATCTAATCATGCCAGTTTGTAATTCCTGATAATATTCTTCTACAGAATTTTTCCCTTGTCTTAAACGCTGCAATTTTTGAAGCAATTCACGTTGATAATATGGTGGAACCCAACGCGTACGCATAGCAGTTTTCAAAGCAGCCCAAGTAGTTGGAATAGGATATAATCTACAATGTTCAGACCACCATACACATGCAAAACTAGTGAAAGCACAAACGGCAGCAGCAACTCGTCTCTCCTCAGGATATTGTAAACATGTAAATCGTTGTTCAGTTTCTAACTCCCAAGTAAGATATATATCAGGAACATATCTACCCTCAAATGGTGGAATATTCAATTTCAGTTTAGGAATATGGACATCATCTCGTACCTGAGGTGGTGGTGCAGGCCTACCATTACGAATATATACCTGAGGTCGACCTGCTGGTGGTGGTACAGGTGGCTGCACGTAGTGTTGATTTTGATCAACCTCATCCTCATAGTCTCCCACATAATCATCCTCCTCCGCATCAGCAGCAGGAGCCACAGAAGTATCAACAGCAGCACCAACAGTTTGGCCAAACGCAAGAGGAACAAGGCTTGCTCGGCGGAGGTCTGCTTCGCGACGTGGAGGTAGTCGTTGTTGTTGTTGTTGTTGGAGAGGTGCGTTAGCTGCAGCGGGTGGTGGTGGTGGAAGACGCGCGAGCAATTCATTAAACTTGTTATCGAGCTTTGTTTCGAACGTCTTCTCAAAGCCAGTGATCTTCTCCATGGCCTCTTCAAAATTGTTCAGCACATCTTGCACCTGTTCAGTCATCATTTGCTGAAACTTATCATGAAGCTCCTTGTTCGATAAATTCTCCCAGTCAATCTCGTCGGCTTGTGATCCTGGCATGGTTAGCAGCAATAGAAACACACAAGAATATGATCCTACAGACTACGAACAAGTGGTGGTGGTGGGTGTCACAAATCCGTCAAGCAAATCTCAAATTCTTACCAGTTCTTACCCAGCAGCAGGCGGTGATCGGCAACCGTTGTAGTCAAAAACTCTCAAAGCTTGGATAGAGCGATTACCAGGGAGAGTCAAACGCACGACGTAGATGTATGTGGAGCTGGGAAGGCTTATAATATGGTAGCAAAAAGGGTCGGCAATAATCAATTCAGAGATGCAAAGTTGAATAAACGCTCAACGACGGTATTGTGCTGGTCCTAGGCTAGACTGTGCTAGAGACGCGAGCCTAGAACACCAACAAAATCACGGCGCGGCACGTAAACAAGGGAAAAGCACACTCTGGAATTTTTTTTTGCGCTTTTTTTTTGCGAAAAATCACTATAATGGCGAGTGTCTCAAAACTCTTCTTAGCTCAAACTGACAGGATGGGCACGAATTTTTTTTTTTCCGAAACCTACTCCGGCAAGGAAACACGAATCGGAATCTAGATGGATCCCGAAAACAAACCTAAAAGCAAAGAACTCGGATTGGTGGTGGATATATGGTGGTGGTATATGGCAGCGGTGGTGGTAGCGGTGGTAGTATATGGATATGGATCGGTGGTGGTATATGGACACGGATTGGTGGTGGTATATGGATACAGATTCGGTGCGGTGGTGGTAGATGGCAGGGGCGATGATGATGGTGCGGCGGCGGCGTGACAACTTATGACCAGAACTCGAAACTCTAAAAGACTAGACTCTAAGACCAGCAACTAGACACGACGATGCAACCGCAAATTCAACAAAGCAAAACCCTAAAAAGATTATGCAAAGGCTCAGATTGGTTCGGATATGATGAACTAACCCTAATTTTTTTTGTGGCTTTTTCGTGGACTGTAAGTATGAAGAACAGACTCGATCTAAACTACGAAAAACTATAAAATCTCATCGAGCAACCTGGAAATCTGATACCACTTGATAGAGGCAAAGGTGTCCCGTCTTTCGATGAGATGGTGGATTTCGCTTTGGTGGAAGTCGACTTTGACGATCCGACTACGAACGTGCGAGGACGTCGCGCCTTAGCAATCGCTAAACCAACTCCGAGAGGTTATTGACCACGCCGGAGCACGATCAACCTGACCACGAGGGTCTGTTTCCTGCGAGCAAACGAAGAACAAGCAAGAAACTAAGATTGCAATCTGGATATTGCGAATATAAGATGAAAGCTTTATTGATCAAGGTGGGGTTCTGTGACGCCTTTGTCTGGTCGTTGAACACAAACGAAGTACGCGAAGTTGCAGCTATGGCGAACTTTTAATCTAAACAAAACCCAAAGTCTAAACGATGCCCTAAGGGCTGTATATATGGATGAAGAGGGGGAGAATTTCGTGGCCCTTGGTGGAGGGGTCCGAAATCAACCCTATCTCTTGTTTCCCCACACATACGGACTCTAAAAATAGCCTATACTTATGTATTTCGAAATTACATGGGCCTGGCCCAATAATAAGGTGACGCAGCACCTAAAATAGCCTCGGGACGAAATTTATGAAGTGGCGTCTTGTATATTTCGTCCAAGGCTTCATGCACCCATTATGGTGGCTTCAAAGTCCTGAAATCATCACTTGTAACTCCGTTCTTGTTTCCCTTGCGCATGCCATCATCTCCATGCTTGTTCTTGCTCCAATGTTCATCCTTCTCCAAGCTAGGCCCTTCATTTGTAAGCAAAACAAATGTATCCAATTTAGACAGCATCATATTCTCATGAACATTAGAATCATTACCAAGAAACGAAAGTACCTGGTAATTTAGTTGGCGTGCACGAGCTCTAGTAATTGGTCCAGTATGTATAGCAGCAGGGGCTGTGGGTGTAACAATTGTATTGATGTCCTCATCATTAATGCTTGTCACTAGGGCCCGAGTGCCATGATTCCAGATCTAAACCTATTATGTTTTCATCAATATATGAGTGTTCTTGATCTTATCTTGCAAGTCTATAGTCACCTATTATGTGTTATGATCCGTTAACCCCGAAGTGACAATAATTGGGATACTTACCGGTGATAACCGTAGTATGAGGAGTTCATGTATTCACTATGTGTTAATGCTTTGTTCCGGTTCTCTATTAAAAGGAGGCCTTAATATCCCTTAGTTTCCGTAAGGACCCCGCTGCCACGGGAGGGTAGGACAAAAGATGTCATGCAAGTTCTTTTCCACAAGCATGTATGACTATGTTCGGAATACATGCCTACATTATATCAATGAACTAGAGCTAGTTCTGTGTCACCCTAGGTTATGACTGTTACATGATGAACCATTGCCTACGAGCTTTCCACATATTGTTCTTCACTTATTTACTTTTTCGCTGCTAATACTTGAGAATATTCTTTGGCTCCCCTTGTGTTGAATCAACAAATTTGGGTTGAATACTCTACCCTTGAAAAATGTTGCGATCCTCTATACTTGTGGGTTATCAAGACTATCTTCTGGCGCCGTTGTCGGGGAGCATAGCTCTATTCTTTGAGTCACTTGGGATATATATCTGCTTATCATTATGAAGAACTTAAGAGATCCAAAAACCGAGATCTATCCTTCAACTACGAGGGGAGGTAAGGAACTACCATCTAGCTCTGCACTTGATTCACCTTATGTTATGAGTAAGTTTGTGACACCTACACCTGCTTCTGCTATTCGTTTTGATATGTCGCATGTTATTGATGATGCCACTTCTGCTATGCATGATACTTATGATGAAACTACCTCTATGCCTGATACTACTGTGCCACTTAGTGGTTTTCTTGATGAACAAATTGCTAGGGCTATGGAAATTGAAAATATTGAATCTAATGATACTGATGAAAGTGATGATGAAGAATCACTTGTTATTCCTAATGGGTATGTTTTTGATCAAGAAGCTTCTTTCGCTATTTTAGCTTACAAAAATGGAAATGAACTCAAAAGGTTATTAGCTAAATGGAGTAAGAAATCTCTAAGTGCTAGAATGAAAGCTGACCCTGCTTTTGCTACTTCACCTATCTGTGTTACTGATAAGGATTATGAATTCTCTGTTGATCCTGATATAATTACTTTGGTTGAATCTGATCCTTTTCATGGTTATGAATCTGAAACTGTTGTGGCACATCTTACTAAATTGAATGATATTGCTACCCTGTTTACTAAAGATGAGATAACTCGCTACTTTTATATCCTTAAAATATTTCCGTTCTCATTAAAGGGTGATGCTAAGATATGGTTTAATTCTCTTGATCCTGGTTGTGTGCGTAGTCCCCGGGATATGATTTATTACTTCTCTGCTAAATATTTCCCTGCTCATAAGAAACAAGCTGCTTTAAGGGATATATATAATTTTGTGCAAATTGAAGAAGAGAGTCTCCCACAAGCTTCGGGGAAGCTTCTCCAATTACTTAATGCTTTGCCTGATCATCCTCTTAAGAAAAATGAAATACTTGATATCTTTTATAATGGACTAACCGATGCCTCCAGAGATTACCTCGATAGTTGTGCTGGTTCTGTTTTCAGGGAAAGAACACCGGATGAAGCTGAAATTCTATTAAACAATATGTTGACAAATGAAAATAATTGGACACCTCCGTAGCCAATTCCTGAGCCTATTCCTAAACCAACTCCGAAGAAGAGGGGTATTCTATTTCTCAGTCCTGAAGATATGCAAGAGGCAAAGAAATCTATGAAAGAAAAAGGTATTAAAGCTGAAGATGTTAAGAATTTACCTCCTATTGAAGAAATACATGGTCTTAATTTACCACCTGTTGAAGAAACATATAATCTAAATCCTTCTCCTATTGAAGAAACTCTTGGTCTTGATAACCCGACACAGTTAGTAAAGGTTAATTCTCTCTATAGATATGGTAAAGCTGAAATCCCATTTACCAAGTTTGCTAGCCCATGGTTAGATGAGTTTGATAAATTTATGGCTAAGCAAGAAGATTTCAATGCTTATTTTGGTAGACAATTGAAATACAATTCAAATGATTATATGGCTAATGTTAAAGGCGAACTTAAACTTATTAGTAAACATGCTTCTATGGTTACCACTCAAGTAGAACAAGTACTTAAAGCTCAAAATGATTTGCTCAATGAATTGAATAGTAAAGATAATGATAATGATGTTAGAGTGGCTACTAGAACTGGTAGAATGACTCAGGAACCTTTTGTGTCCTGAAGGCCACCCTAAGAGAATTGAGCAAGATTCTTAGAGAAATAAAATAGATGCACCTAGTCCTTCTAAAAGGAAGAAAAAGAAAAATGATAAGACTTTGCATGCTTCTAGTGATCCTATTGTTGAAACACCTGAGAATCCAAATGATATTTCTATTTCTGATGCTGAAACTCAATCTGGTAATGAACCTAAAACTAGTGATAATATTAATAATAATGTTCCTGATGATGCTCGACCTACTAATGACAATGATATAGAAATTGAACCTGCTGTTGATCTTGATAACCCACAATCAAAGAATCAATGATATGATAAGAAATACTTTGTTGCTAGGAAACATGGTAAAGAAAGAGAGCCTTGGGTTCAGAAACCCATGCCTTTTCCTCCCAAACCATCCAAGAAAAAGGATGATGAGGATTTTGAGCGCTTTGCTGAAATGATTAGACCTATCTTTTTGCGTATGCAATTAACTGATATGCTCAAAACCAATCCTTATGCTAAGTACATGAAAGATATCATTACAAATAAAAGAAAGATACCGAAAGCTGAAATTTCCACCATGCTTGCTAATTATACTTTTAAGGGTGGAATACCAAAGGAACTTGGAGATCTCGGTGTACCAACTATACCATGCTCCATTAAAAGAAATTATGTTAAAACTGCTTTATGTGATCTTGGAGCCGGTGTTAGTGTTATGCCTCTCTCTTTATATCGTAGACTTGATTTGAATAAACTGACACCTACTGAAATATTTTTGCAAATGGCTGATAAATAAACTGCTATACCTGTCGGTATTTGTGAGGATGTGCCTGCTGTAGTTGCAAACGTTACTATTTTAACGGACTTTGTTATTCTTGATATTCCCGAGGACGATAGTATGTCTATTATTCTTCGAAGACCCTTTTTGAATACTGCAGGGGCTGTTATTGATTGCACTAAAGGCAATGCCACTTTTCATGTTAATGGTAATGAGCACACGGTACACTTTCCGAGGAAACGACCTCAAGTTCATAGTATCAACTCTATTGGAAAAATTCCATCGATTATATTTGGAGGTTTTGAATTACCTCTTCCTACCGTCAAGAAGAAATATGATATTCTTATTATTGGGGATGTGCATATTCCCATTGAGTTAACATAGTGTTATTCGATATTTCTCCGTTTCCATGTTATTCGGAATGAGTTCGTTAACAAGACTTGATCAACCTTGTTAGTGGATTCCTTTTGATGATCATGAGATGGATGAAACTAGAAGGCACAACCTTCTGTACCCCACTTTTACTTTCTGATATTTATATTAAATAAAATAAAAAACAAATATGTTTATGTCTGTTATCTGAGTATCCGTGCAATATAAAAATACCTCGAAAATAAAAGTTCTCCAAATGCCCTGGAATTTAAATATGATTTTTTCTAGAATATTTGAGGATTTATGGAACTGAGAACACACCAGGGGGTTCAACCACCTACTCACGAGGGTGGAGGGCGCGCCCTACCCCCTAGGCGCGCCCCCCTGCCTCATGGGCCCACGGTGGCCCTCCTCCACTTATTCCTGCACCCACACACTTCATCTTCCTCCCACAAACACGAATAACTAGCTCAAACCCGAGTCCAAGCTCATCTTGCTGCCATTTTCGATCTCCTTGCTCAAAGCACCTCTCACAAAACTGCTTGGGGAGATTGTTCCTTGGTATGTGACTCCTCCATTGACCCAATTAGTTTTTGTTCTAATGCTTTATTCATTGCAAATTTTTGCTGCTCAGGTGACCCTGTTCTTGAGCTTGCATGCCAAATTTATATGGTCAAAAGTAGTTTTGATGCATGATATAGGCCCTAGGCACTTGTAGGAGTAGTTACTATCAATATTATTGAGTTTGGTTTACTTTTATTTTGAGGTTACAAAAAAATTTCAGAATTTTTCAGAGGAAGAAATATGCTTAGGAAAATGTTCCAAGGTGGCTCCTCAAGGAAGCAAGGACCCAGACTTGCAATGCGTGATGCTAACAAAGAGCCACCAAGAAACGCTCCAGTGCGTCCTTGTGAATGGCCTTCTGAGAGCTTTATGGATCGAGCGGGAATTAAAGAAGAATTTAATGCGTATTTGCGTAGCGCTGATCTTGTGAGCTTCTAGGAAGAGAAGTGCAGCCAGTATCACAATCTCACTAGTTCCTTTGTGAGGAGGTTTGAATTTTCAACTTCACGTAATTCTCCAACTGCCCTGTTTGACCTTTATGATAAATCTTACACTATGGACTTAGAGGATTTTACCACTGCATGCAAACTTCCACAATGGGGTAGTATAAGGGATCCTCGAAAATCTGTATTTAGAGATTTTCTTGCTAGCATAACTGTGGGAGAATCTAGAGATATTACACAAGAAACCATAGGGAGCATTCACTGTCCTGCTATACATTATTTTGGTCTCTTCATAGGTAGATGCATCAATGGTAAAGATGAGGCATGTCACATGTGTGTCCCTGACCTCAGTATTCTTAGGAGTGCTGCGTTAGGAGACCAATCATATAATTTGGGAGCCATTGTTGCACGTAGGTTGCACCTTAATAGATATAATGGAGATTTCTTTGGAGGAATTTATGCAACCCGCATAGCTAATTTTCTTGGTATAGATATAGGCGAAGATGATATTGAATTACCACCTGCTTATCTAGATTTTAATGCTATGGTTCACCATCAGTTTGTTGAGAGGAACGAATCACCTCTCCAGTATCGACTAATCTTTGACAGATGACGTGCTGTCCGTATTACTCTCCCTGCTCATGCCTTCTTTGATTATCAGGCAAGAGGAAGATATACTATCACCAGAGAGGAGGAAGATGAGTATGAGAGGAGAGAGGAGGCTGCTCGTCGCCACGCTGCAGCTCAGCAGGCGATAGCCGCTGCATCGCAGTACGACCCCAGCTACTATTATGGATATCCGCCAGGCTAGCCGTGGTCATAGACCGACTTAGGCCAAAAGCCTAAGCTTGGGGGAGTATGTATTTCCCACCGGCATTACATTTATGTTCACACACTCATTGCTAGATGTCGGTGCTCATACTTTTTCATTGTATCATCCATGCTAGTTTAATTTCCCTTCTATGCTTTCTTCTTGTGTGTTTAATAAACCTTAAGAAAAAACCAAAAAAATTAGTTCTAGCTTTTAATTAATTTACTTTCCATGCTTGTTGTAGTAATTAAAAAGAAAACCCAAAAATATTTCCTGTTCTTCTTTTGCTTGTTGGGAGCTTTCCCATGTAAATAGTTTTATTTCTTTTCTTTTCTTTAGGGGTTGACAGGAGAAGACCATGATTAAATTGTTGAAGTGGCTCTTATATGCATTATTGTTTATCTGACAAAAGAGCCCATATTGCCTTGTCTTCTCCTGTTTATTGAATGCTTGCAGATTCCAGCTTAGTCCAATGCACGTGCACTATTATTATTATTATCCACACTATTCGGTCGTGCAAGTGAAAGGCAATAATGATGATTATATGATGAACTTATTGGGATGAGAAAAGCTAGTATGAACTCGACCTCTTTTGTTTTGTAAATATGATTAGTTCATCGTTCCTGATTCAGCCTATTATGAATAAACATGTTTGCAATGACAACTAGAGATCGTAATTTCTTGTGCCATTCTTGATTAGCTATGAGTTATAGTGGTGTACCTTGCATGCCAACATGCTATTAAAATGGTTATGATGTGGTATGATAGGGTGGTATCCTCCTCTGAATGATTTAAGTGACTTGACTTGGCGCATGTTCATGCATATAGTTGAAACAAAATCAACATGGCCTTCACGATATTTATGTTCATGGTGGATTATATCCTACTCATGCTTGCATTCGGTGTTGATTAATTTTAATGCATGTTCATGACTGTTGTCGCTCTCTAGCTGGTCGCTTCCCAATCTTTTGCTAGCCTTCACCTGTATTAAGCGGGAATACTGCTTGTGCATCCAATCCCTTAAACCCCAAAGTTATTCCACATGAGTCCAGTATACCTACCTATATACGGTATCTACCTGCCGTTCCAAGTAAATTTGTATGTGCCAAACTCTAAACCTTCAAATAAATACCATGTTTTGTATGCTCGAATAGCTCATGTATCAACTAGGGCTATCTGTATCTTCCATGTTAGGCGGGTTATTCTCAAGAGGAGTGGACTCCTGATGAGGACATGACTACCTTGGATATGACCAAAAATATTG
This sequence comes from Triticum aestivum, assembly GCF_018294505.1. Classification (NCBI taxonomy): domain Eukaryota; kingdom Viridiplantae; phylum Streptophyta; class Magnoliopsida; order Poales; family Poaceae; genus Triticum; species Triticum aestivum. Next base: position 292,004,086 of record NC_057809.1, read on the forward strand.
CATATATGCATATTTGTCAGGTGATTTCTAGTGCAAACTATTCAATAATCTATTTATGTTATCCAGAACAAAAATACTTCACACACTTTTGTGTTTTGTCTAATTGCAGGTGTATGGGACATTTGTACAATCCACATATGAAGATAAGGAAGAAAGAGATGTTTATTTGCTGTCCAAAAAGTTCTCTCACGTCACTTTTGGCCCAAGAGAAGATAGAGTCCAAGTCTCTCACGTTCTGGATTCAGATTCGGACTGCACAGACACACCTGACTCAAAAGCATACAAGTTTTTCATACGGACTCCGAATTGGGTGATTCTTTTTTTGTTGGAAACTAGATTTCGTTCACTTTCCAATCCAATTGGAATCACCTTCAAATTCGTCCGGAGCGTTGAGTTGTGGACGAAACAATCTGATGCTGCAGCAGAATCCGAGTCAAACTACAAGTCCAAAGGTGTTACATCACCTCCACTTGGGCCCATTGGCCTTGTACGACCTAGATTTAGTTTTAGGCTGCCTTGGGACGTCCTCCCACCTCCTTGGCCACCACCCCTTGCTCCTATATAAGTAGATCCATCTAGTAGCTTTTCCTTGGGATTTGTTTAGTTAAAAGTTAGCCATTGCAACTTCGTGTACTTCGTTTGTGTCCAACGACCAGACCAAGACCGCTTCCGGATCCCCACCATTATCAATACTTCATATATATTTGCAATATTCAGATTGCTTTATCATATTCTTGCTCGTTCTTCGATTGCTTGCAGGAATAGACCTTCGTGGTCAGGCTGACCGTGCTTCCAGCATCGTCAGTAACCTCAGGAGATTGGTTTAGCGATTGCTAAGGCGCAACGTCGTGCACGTTTGTAGTGGGATCGTCAAAGTCGTCTCCACCAAATCGATAGTTATCATCTCATCGAAAGATCGGGACCCTCGCCTCTATCAAGTGGTATCAGTTTTCAGGTTGCTCGGTGAGAATTTCCAGTTTTCCTAGATTAGATTTATTTTCTTACCTATTGTCCAAGAAAAATCCACAAAAAAGAGTTAGATCTATTCATCCTTTGTCCAAGCCAGTCTGAGCCTTTGCAATTTTCTTTTCATTGCTTGCATAGTTGAATTATCGGTTGCATCGTCGTGTCGAGTTGCTGGTCTTAGTGTCTAGGTCGTTTAGAGTTTCAAGTTTTGTTCACATTAGTCACGTCGCCGCTGCATCGTTATCCCTTCCGCTGTCCACCACCCATCCATCAATTTTCTCCACGTGCTACCCACCATTCATTATCATAATCATAGTTGAGATCGTTCCCATCTTCACTTGATCCAATCTACATCTTATCTAGTTTGTTTTGGAAAGAGGGAGAGAGAAAAAAAGATAAAGAAAAAAAGAGAGAAAAAAGGAAAGAAAAAAAAAGAAAAAGAGGGAGAAGAAAAAGAAAAAAAAGCGTGAGAAAAAAAAAAGAGAGAAGAAAAAAAATTGGATCTATCTAGAATCAATCTCGTACCTGAATTCGGATTGGAATCTGTTTTGTGCACTGTTCAGTAAAACAGCTTGGCTATTGTTTCACATCATTATCTTTACTGCCGTTGTGATCTTCACTTATATCTTGCGATCCAGAGCTACTTTGTATCCTTCATTGATGCTGGTTGTGCTACGACGTGACCTCATTAGTGTTCTAGGCTCGCGTCTCTAGTCCGGTCTAGCCTAGGACCAGCACAGTACCGTCGTTGAGCGTTTATTCAACATTGCATCTTTGAATTGATTATTGCTAATCTTTTGCTACCATATATAGCCAACTCAGCTCCACATATTTCTACACCGTGTATACGTACGCTCCCCTGGCAATCGCTTTACTCAATATTCGGAGTTACTTGACACCGCTGGTTGCCGATCACCGCCTGCTGCATGGTAAGAACTTGTAAGACATTGATATTGGCTTTACTGTGAGCGTTTTACCACCACATCCTAGTAGTTATAGGAACATTATTTTTGGGTTTTGTTTCTTGCTCTACTAATCATGACAGGATCCAGAGTCAATTCATGGGCTTTGTCGATCGCGGGAGACGTGCCACCACCTTTGCAAATACCACAACCGTCACGAGAGGTGCACAAACATCCAAATGCACATGATCAGGTTAATGTATCTATACCACCATTTAATGGCCGTTTTAAACCTGCTTTATTTATTGAATGGGAGTTCGACATAAAAAATATATTTGCTTCCCATAATTTTGATGAACATAAAAAGGTTAAGGTTGCGGTTGGTTCTTTCACTGGTTATGCTTTGGTTTGGTGGAGTGAATATTGTCGGTTACACGCTGATTATATACCTACTACTTGGGATGATTTGAAACTTGCCATGCGACATACTTTCGTCCCTGCTTATTATACTCGTGACATGATTAAGAAGTTGCAACACTTAAAAAAAGGTAGTGAAACTGTAACAAAATATTATGATGATTTACAAACTACCTTGTTGCATTCCTCTTTAGAAGAAAGTGAAGATGATTTTATGGATAGATTTTGGGGAGGATTAAACCGTGATATTCAAGAGATACTAATTCATGAAGAGTGTTATCCTATGGACCATTTGTTTCATCTTGCTTGCAAAGCTGAACAGGAAATAAAACGACGTGTTGGCCACGAGGAGAACAAGCGCACGGTGCACATTCCAAGAGTTGATATGATTGTTCCTTCAACTACTAGGCATACTATGACAACCACATCCGTTGTTGTCAGGACTACATCACCTCCACCATGTGACACATCGCCCCCGAGAGTGGCTACATCATCTGAGTTGATCATAAGAGGTAATGACAAAGGTACTGATCTTCCATCTCTACATGAGAATGATGAATGCCTTGTCAATTTGAATGCACCATCTGATGAGCTACCCACTACTTTGATCACACCACCTATTTTAGAGGACTACGTTGATAATTTGACTTTGCCATGTGATCAAACAACTGAAATACCAACAATTTTGAGTGCACCCATTGAATTAACTATTGATGCAAAAGAACCAATGTTTAATCATTTTGATATGACCTCTAATCTTGGTGATGATTCTGTGTTGAATGACTTATTGCATGTTTGCTTATTTAAGCATGTTGTAGCATGTAAATTTGATGCAAGTAAGGTTTATTCACCAATGTTGGGATGGTTTAATGATGAACATTGTCAATCTTTTGAAATGAATAAGAGCTTCACTTATATGTGCAAACTGAGTTGCAATATTTTCATGCCTTCTACTTCTTGTGCTAATTTTTTGGCTTTAGATTTTATGAACTATGCAAGTTACTCATCTATTCATGTGTCATATATGCAAAAATCAAGGGAAGTAAAAATGGATGACATATACATATACAACATGTACACCTTGTCTCTTTTGTTAGCCACATTTCAGATTAAGCAACGCCGAGGACGGCTTTATTTTCAAGAAGGGGAGGATGATGAGGACATGACTACCTTGGATATGACCAAAAATATTGCATATATGCATATTTGTCAGGTGATTTCTAGTGCAAACTATTCAATAATCTATTTATGTTATCCAGAACAAAAATACTTCACACACTTTTGTGTTTTGTCTAATTGCAGGTGTATGGGACATTTGTACAATCCACATATGAAGATAAGGAAGAAAGAGATGTTTATTTGCTGTCCAAAAAGTTCTCTCACGTCACTTTTGGCCCAAGAGAAGATAGAGTCCAAGTCTCTCACGTTCTGGATTCAGATTCGGACTGCACAGACACACCTGACTCAAAAGCATACAAGTTTTTCATACGGACTCCGAATTGGGTGATTCTTTTTTTGTTGGAAACTAGATTTCGTTCACTTTCCAATCCAATTGGAATCACCTTCAAATTCGTCCGGAGCGTTGAGTTGTGGACGAAACAATCTGATGCTGCAGCAGAATCCGAGTCAAACTACAAGTCCAAAGGTGTTACATCACCTCCACTTGGGCCCATTGGCCTTGTACGACCTAGATTTAGTTTTAGGCTGCCTTGGGACGTCCTCCCACCTCCTTGGCCACCACCCCTTGCTCCTATATAAGTAGATCCATCTAGTAGCTTTTCCTTGGGATTTGTTTAGTTAAAAGTTAGCCATTGCAACTTCGTGTACTTCGTTTGTGTCCAACGACCAGACCAAGACCGCTTCCGGATCCCCACCATTATCAATACTTCATATATATTTGCAATATTCAGATTGCTTTATCATATTCTTGCTCGTTCTTCGATTGCTTGCAGGAATAGACCTTCGTGGTCAGGCTGACCGTGCTTCCAGCATCGTCAGTAACCTCAGGAGATTGGTTTAGCGATTGCTAAGGCGCAACGTCGTGCACGTTTGTAGTGGGATCGTCAAAGTCGTCTCCACCAAATCGATAGTTATCATCTCATCGAAAGATCGGGACCCTCGCCTCTATCAACTCCGCTCCTCGCTCACAAGATAAATGGCTGGTCACCAGGATGCCCAGTCCCATGCTTTATGCAAACTAAATCAAAATAATTGCAAACAAAACTCCCCCTGGGACTCTTGTTAGTTGGAGGCACTCATTGTTTTGAGCAAGCCATGGATTGATACTTGTTGGTGGAAGGGGGAGTATAAACTTTACCATTCTGTTTGGGAACCGCCTATAATGTGTGTTGCATGGAAGATATCGCCATCTCTTGGTTGTTATGTTGACAATGAAAGTATACCACTCAAAATATTATTCACCTATGTTTCAAAACTAAGCTCTGGCACCTCTACAAATCCCTGCTTCCCTCTGCGAAGGGCCTATCTATTTACTTTTATGCTGAGTCATCATTCTCTTATTAAAAAGCACCAGTTGGAGAGCACCGCTGTCATTTGCATTCATTACTTTTAGTTTACATTGAGTATGACTTGACTGGATCTCTTTTACCATGAATTACAATTTCTAGTCAGTCCTTGGTCTTTAAAGGTGCTCTGCATTTATGTTTTGCGGTCTCAGAAAGGGCTAGTGAGATACCATCTTGTTATATCATATTATGATTGTTTTGAGAAAGTGTTGTCATCCGAGATTTATTATTATTGCTCGCTAGTTGATTATGCCATTGATATGAGTAAACTTGAGACCTATGCGTTATTGTGAATGTGGTTAGTTATAATCTTTGCTGAAAACGTGAATGCTGGCTTTACATATTTACAACAACAAGAGCAAACAGAGTTTGTAAAAGTTTTTCTTTATCACTTTCAGTTTGTCAACTGAATTGCTTGAGGACAAGCATAGGTTTAAGCTTGGGGGAGTTGATACGTCTCCAACGTATCTACTTTTCCAAACACTTTTGCCCTTGTTTTGGACTCTAACTTGCATGATTTGAATGGAACTAACCTGGACTGACGCTGTTTTCAGCAGAATTACTATGGTGTTATTTATGTGCAGGAGCAAACATTCTTGGAATGACCTGAAACTTCACGGAGCCACTTTTCAGAAAATAAGAAAAATACCTGCAAAAGATGAAGGCCAGGGGGGCCCCCACCTCTCCACGAGGGTGGGGGGCGCGCCCCCTACCTCGTGGGCCCCTATTGCCTCTCTGACTCCAACTCCAACTCCATATATTGTGTTTCGGGGAGAAAAAAATCAAAGAGAAGAAATCATCGTGTTTTACGATACGGAGCCACTGCCAAGCCCTAAAACCTCTCGGGAGGGCTGATCTGGAGTCCGTTCGGGGCTCCGGAGAGGGGAATCCGTCGCGATCACCATCGTCATCATCAACCATCCTCCATCACCAATTTCATGATGCTCACCGTCGTGCGTGAGTAATTCCATCATAGGCTTGCTGGATGGTGATGGGTTGGATGGGATTTATCATGTAATCGAGTTAGTTTTGTTAGGGTTTGATCCCTAATGTCCACTATGTTCTGAGATTGATGTTGCTATGACTTTGCTATGCTTAATGCTTGTCACTAGGGCCCGAGTGCCATGATTTCAGATCTAAACCTATTATGTTTTCATCAATATATGAGTCTTCTTGATCTTATCTTGCAAGTCTATAGTCTCCTATTATGTGTCATGATCCGTTAACCCCAAAGTGACAATAATCAGGATACTTACCGGTGATGACCGTAGTTTGAGGAGTTCATGTATTCACTATGTGTTAATGCTTTGTCCTGGTTCTCTATTAAAAGGAGGCCTTAATATCCCTTAGTTTCCGTAAGGACCCCGCTGCCACGGGAGGGTAGGACAAAAGATGTCATGCAAGTTATTTTCCACAAGCACGTATGACTATGTGCGGAATACATGCCTACATTATATCAATGAACTGGAGCTAGTTCTGTCACCCTAGGTTATGACTGTTACATGATGAACCGCATCCGGCATAATTCTCCATCACTGATCCATTGCCTACGAGCTTTCCACATATTGTTCTTCGCTTATTTACTTTTCCGCTGCTAATACTAGAGAATATTCTTTGGCTCCCATTGTGTCGAATCAACAAATTTGGGTTGAATAATCTACCCTCGAAAACTGTTGTGATCCCCTATACTTGTTGGTTATCAGTGCACCACATTACCCAACACGCTCGATCCCTCTGGCCAGACACACTTTCCTGGGTCATGCCCGGCCTCAGAAGATCAACACATCGCAGCCCTACCTAGGCCTAACCGAGAGGTTAGCACGCCGTTCTAAATCCTAAGCATGCAGGTGTCTTGGGCCCACCGCCCTTTGCACTCCTGCAAGTTGCAAGGGCGGCCGGAAGCAGACCTAGCCCCCCTAATACAAGAGCAGGCGTTCTAGTCCCATCCTGCACACGGTGCTCAACCGCTGACATCTAGGAGGCTTCGACTGATACTACGACGTCGAGTGCCCATAACTGTTCCCGTGTGGTGGTTAGTGTGTATAGGCCTATGGCCAACTCAGATCAAATACCCAATTTCGTTAAGCGTGCTATTTGAAGTAACCGCAGATGCCGACGAGGACCAGGCCCTCCTGTCTCCTAGGTGGTCAAAACCTTCCATGTCGCTCCACCACAAAGTAAACTCAGGGGCCATCGGGAACCCATGCCCACCACTACCTGGATGGAACCACCTATCCTTTCAGCCCCCACATCAGAATCACTTGCGGGTACTCTATGAGCCGACCTGAATTTAGTCACGTCATGTAACCTATAGTATGTATGTATCAATATACCCGTGATCACCTCCTGAAGTGACCATGGCTTGATAATATAGCATAGCAGATGGACAAGAATGTAGGGCCACTGATGGAATACTAGCATCCTATACTAAGCATTTAGGATTGCAGGTACAGGTAACAACAATAGCAACAATGACAGGCTATGCAACAGAATAGGAGCTATCGAATCAACAATAGTAGCAAACCTAATGAAAGAATAAGAGATAAGAAAGTGGGAAATATCTGGTTGATCAAGGGGGGTTTGCTTGCCTGGAAGCTCGGCAGAGTAGGACGGGTCGTCAACACCGTAGTCAATCGGGGCAGCAGCAGTGGCCTCGGACTCGAAGTCTACTGAAGAGAAGAGGGGGAAGAAATAATAAATACAAGAGCAATCAAATACGCACAAAGCATAACATGGCAATATGCGGTGTTAGGGGTGACCTGACGCAGTAGTAGGTACTACTGCTGAAGGGGGGAAACTTCCAAGAAAGTATTGTCGGTGTGAGAAATTTTTGGATTGTCGTACCGGAGAGGGACGGTTGCATGGTCGCTATGCTAAGGACGTGTGGCAGATGAACGGACCGCATATTCGGGTTCGTCTCGTCTTTCTGAGCAACTTTCATGTACAAAGTATTTTCATCTGAGTTATGAATTATTTTATATTAATTTCAAAGTTTTAATTCATTTTCTAAATTATTTTAATTCAAAAATTAAATGTCAAATTTCTAGATGTACCTAGAATGGTGCAAACAAAAATGTACATTGGCTGACATGAGGTCCCACGGGGTCCCAGTTGACCAACCAAAGTTTGACTAGTCAACAGGGGTGGGCCCCCCGTCATTGTCTGCCTAGTTAACTAACGTGATTAGTTAGACTAATTAGATAGGTTAATTAATGTTCAATTAATTAAGAAAACTTAATTAATAAATTTATTAATTAACTAAGTTAATTTTAATTTATTTATCTTTCTTTTTTTAATTTTGTTTTCGTTTCAGGGGCATGGGGTCTGTCGTCATTGGCCCAAGGGCCAAATGGGGCGGGCGTAACGGGCGTGCTAGTGTGGGCTCCTGCCCGGCGGGGTGGAGCGGACGACAACGACTAGGGAGGCCAGTAGGCCGCAGGGGCATGCGGTCAAGCCGGACCAGCGGCCATGGCGAGGCGGCGTGATTCGTGCGTGGGCGGGGTGTGGCGGCGAGCACAGCAAGCTGGGGCGCAGAAGCGGACGCGACATGGGCAGGCGGCCCGCACAGTGGGCGGTTGCGGCGGGGCGAGTAGGGCGAAACGAAGTGAGACGGTGCGGGGTGTGCAAGGGGGTGGCTGGGTGCGGCGGTCAGAAGAGGCGCAGGCCGGCACAACGCGCGTCCAGGGGCACGGCGCACGGCCCAGCGCGATCGTGCGCGGCGAGCGTGGTCGGGGCATGCGGCGAGCGAGAGGGAAAGAGGAGACGTGGCGGCGACGAGGTGGCATCGGGCAGCGGTTGGTGACGAGCAGCGATGGGGTCAGGGCAGCGCCGACGATGGGCGGTGGATGCGCGGTTGTTGCCCCTGATCTCGATCTAGAAAGGGGGGGGGGGTTATTCCCCTTTTCTTTTTATCCGACGATTTAATTTTCTTTTACTACTTTATTTAACTTTCCAAACTATTTTAGTCTGATAAAATATATAATTAATTCCTAAATTAGTATCTCTAAATACTCTTTTGTCATAATAATTTTGGTAGATAATTAAAATAGTCCACAATAAAATAATTATTTAAGTCATTCAAAAATTGTTTTAACTACTATTATTTTATATTAGAACATTTAAATACCTTATAAAGCCGTGGTTTCTCCACAAATACTTCATATGGATTATTTGGCACCTTTCGAACACTTTAGTTTTGATTTTCGTAAACTTTAATCGTTTGACTTTATTTTAAATTTGAATTTGAACCGGATTGGATCAATGCGAGATTAACATGAGAAATCGTGGTGAGGTGGCATCAATAGGATGGGGTTACTGTAGCTTAATTATGCGAGCGTCACATGACATGTATAAAAAATATGAATGGTGGTCAAGCCACAAATACTATGCCAACTACATGATCATGAAAAGAAATATGACAATGATGGTATGTGTCATAATAAACGGAATGGTGGAAGTTGCATGGCAATATATATCGGAATGGCTACGGAAATGCCATAATACGTAGGTATGGTGGCTGTTTTAAGGAAGGGTATATGGTGGGTTTAATGCACTGGCGAAAGTTGCGCGGTACTGGAGAGGCTAGCAATGGTGGAAGGGTGAGAGTGCGTATAATCCATGGACTCAACATTAGTCATAAATAAATCACATACTTATTGCAAAAATTTATTAGCCATCAAATCAAAGTACTAATATGCATGCTCCTAGGGGGACATATTGGTAGGAAAAGACCATCGCTCGTCCCCGACCGCCACTCATAAGGAAGACAATCAAATAATGAATCATGCTCCAACTTCATCACATAATGGTTCACCATACATGCATATTATGGGAATCACAAACTTTAACACAAGTATTTCTACCAATCCACAATTACTCACTAGCATGACTCTAATATCACCATCTTTATATCTCAAAACAAATGCAAGGAATCAAACTTCTCATATATTCAATGCTCTTCATGAAAGTTTTTATTATATCCCTCTTGGATGCCCATCACATTGGGACTAAATTCACAACCTAAGCAAATTGCCATACTACTTATAAGACTCTCAAAATAATATAAGTGAAGCATGAGAGTTCATCAATTTCTTCGGAATAAAACCACCGCCGTGCTCTAAAAATATATAAGTAAAACACTAGAGCAACTGATAAACTACTCCAAAAAGATATAAGTGAAGATCAATGAGTAGTCAAATAATTAAGTAGCTATGTGAAGACTCTCTCTAATTTAAGAATTTTAGATCTTAAGTATTTTATTCAAACAGCAAGGAAAACAAAATAAAATGACATTCCAAGGATATCGCATATCATGTGAAGAAGCAAAAACTTAGGCTCAACCAAAACTGACCGATCATTGTTGATGAAGAAATGTGGGATGCCAACCGGGGCATCCCCAAGCTTAGATGCTTGAGAATTCTAGAAATATTAACTAGGGATGCCTTGGGCATCTCCAAGCTTGAGCTCTTGTGTCTCCTTAATTCGTCTCATATCACAGTTTCCCTAATTCTTAAAAACTTCATCCACACAAAACTCTACAAGAACTCGTGAGATAAGTTAGTACAAATCAATGAAAAGCCTTATCATTCTCAACTATAGAAAATCACTAAAATTATAATTTTACATTGCATACAAAATGCATCTGCATATTTAATACTCCTATCTCAAATAGAATCATCAAACAAGCAAACATATGCAAACATAACAACAATCTGTCTAAACAGAACAATCTTTAAAGAATGCAAGAGGAATCATACTTCCCAAACTCCAATTTTTTTTTGAAAAATTACCAACTCATTGTGTAAAAATTTCAAGATTTTATAATGTTCTGACTATTCACAAATATTCAAACAATGATAGAAAACTTTCTGTTTTCAAAACTACAACATATAGACTTGCAAAATAAGCCTGGCAAAGGCTATACTTGACCTTTTTATTGGACTAAAATATGCAAAACATTACTCTAAATAGCAGCAAGCGAATACTAATGAAATAAAATGACGCTCCAATAAAAACTCATATCATGTGACAAATAAAAATATAGCTCAAAGTGAAGTTACCGATAATGATGATGGCGAAAGATGGGATGACTTCCGGGGCATCCACAAGCTTAGTTGCTTGGATCTTCCTTGAATATTACCTTGGGGTGCCTTGGGAATCCCCAAGCTTAGGGTATTTTCACTCCTTGTTTTCCTCACATCGATATCTTACCAAAAACTTGAAAACTTCAATCACACAAAACTTAACGGAACTTCATGAGATGGGTTAGTATGATAAAGACAAATCATTCACTTTGGTACTATCAAGATAAGATTTATAATTGTTCTCACACAATTCCTACTATAACATATCATTTCTACATTTTATATTGAGAAATATAAGCCATAGAAACTAGAAAACAAGCAAACTATGCATTGAAAACAGAACAGTCTGTAATGATCTGAACAACAACCAAACTTCTATTACTCCAAAAATTCTGAAACATTAGGAAAACATAGACAATTTGTATATCAATCATCTGTAAAAAAATTAGATTTTTTTGACGCTCCATTAATTTTAAACAATTCTGCTACTGGGCACAAAAGTTTCTGTTTTTGCACAGAATCAAGTCAACTATCATCCACACTATCCCAAAGGCTTTACTTGGCACTTTATTGAAACAAAAGCTATAAAACATGATTACTACGGTAGATTAATCATGTGAACACACAAAAGAGTAGGGGTAAATGTTGGGTTGTCTCCCAACAAGCGCTTTTCTTTAATGCCTTTCTAGCTAGGCATGACAATTTCAGTGATGCTCACATAAAAGATAAGAACTGAAACATAATGGGAGCATCATTAAGCATATGACTAGCACATTTAAGTCTATCCCACTTCCTATGCATAGGGATTTTGTGAGCAAATATTTTTTGGGAGCAAGAATCAACTAGCATAGGAAGACAAAACAAGTTCAACTTCAAAAGTTTCAACACATAGAGAGGAAGCTTGATATTATTGCAATATGAAAAAGCATATGTTCCTCTCTCATAGTAATTTTCAGTCGCATCACGAATGAATTCAACAATATAACTATCACATAAAGCATTCTTTTCATGATACATAAGCATAGAATTTTTATTACTCTCCACATAAGCAAATTTATTATCATGAATAGCAGTGGAGCAAACTCAAGAAAATAACTATCATGTGAGGCATAATCCAATTGAAAATTAAAATCATGATGACAAGTTTCATGGTTATCATTTTTCTTTATAGCATACATGTCATCACAATAATCATCATAGATAGCAACTCTGTTCTCATAATCAATTGAATCCTCTTCAAAAATAGTGGATTCATCACTAAACAAAGTCATGACCTCTCCAAATCAACTTTCATAAATATAATAAGATTCAACACCCTCCAAAATAGTGGGATCATTACCTAGAGTTGACACTCTTCCATACCCACTTTCATCAATGTAATCATCATAAATAGGAGGAATGCTATCATCATAATAAATTTGCTCATCAAAACTTGGGGGACGAAAAATATCATGTTCATCAAACATAGCATCACCAAGCTTATGGCTTTGCATATAATTAGCATCATGTATATTCAAATAATTCATACTAACAACATTGCAATCATGCTCATCATTCAAATATTTAGTGCAAAACATTTTATTGACTTCTTCTTCTAACACTTGAGCAGGATTTTCCTTTCCATCATTTTCACGGAAGACATTAAAAAGATGAAGCATATGACGCAACCTCAATTCCATTTTTTGTATTTTTATTTTATAGACTAAACTAGTGATAAAACAAGAAACTAAAAGATTAAATTGCAATATCTAAGGATATACCTTCAAGCACTCACCTACCTGACAACGGCGCTAGAAAAGAGCTTGATGTCTACAATGCAACCTTCTTCTTGTAGACTCGTGTTGGGCCTCCAAGAACAGAGTTTTGTAGGATAGTAGCAATTTTCCCTCAAGTGGATGACCTAAGGTTTATCAATCTGTGGGAGGCGTAGGATGAAGATGGTCTCTCTCAAACAACCCTGCAATCCAATAACAAAGAGTCTCTTGTGTTCCAACACACCCAATACAACGGTAGATTGTATATGTGCACTAGTTCGACGAAGAGATGGTTATACAAGTGTAGTATGGATAGTAGATATGGGTTTTTTAATCTAAAAATATAAAAACAGCAAGGTACAAGTAAAAAAGTGAGCAAAAATGGTATTGCAATGCTTCAAAACAAGGCCTAGGGTTCATAGTTTCACTAGTGCAAAGTCTCTCAACAATGATAACATAATCAAATCGTATGGCAATCCATCAACGTGCGACAAAGAGTCACTCCAAAGTTCCTATCGTGGAGAACATAAGATGAAATTGCTTGTAGGGTACAAAACCACCTCAAAGTTATTCTTTCCGATAAATCCATTGAGCTATTCCTATCAGTTTCACAAACAATCCTAGAGTACGTATTAAAATAACACAATATGATACACATCAATCAACTCTAATGTCACCTAGATACTCCAATGTCACCACAAGTATCTGTGGCTCAATTATACGATATGCATCAAACAACTTCAGATTCATAATATTCAATCCAACATGAAGAACCTCAAAGAGTGCCCCAAGATTTCTACCGGAGAAACAAGGATGAAAACATGCATCAACCCCTATGCATAGATTACCCCAATGTCACCTCAGGAATCCGCGAGTTGAGTGACAAAACATACATCAAGTGAATCAATAGAACACCCCATTGTCACCACGGGTATCCCACGCAAAGACATACATCAAGTGTTCTCAAATCCATAAAAGTATTCAATCCAATAATATTGAAATCTCAAAGGTAAAACTCAATTCATCACAAGAAGGTAGAGGGGGAGAAACACCATATGGTTCAACTATAGTAACAAAGCTTGTGATACGTCAAGATTGTGCCAAATAGAGAACACGAGAGAGAGAGAGAGAGAGAGAGAGAGAGAGAGAGAGAGAGATCAAACACATAGCTATTGGTACAAACCCTCAGCCTCGAGGGTGAACTACTCCCTCCTTGTCATGGAGACCACCGGGATGATGAAGATGGCCTCCAGTGATGATTTCCCCCTCCGGCAGGGTGCCGGAACGGGCTCCCAATGGGTTTTTCATGGCTACAGAGGCTTGCGGTGTTGGAACTTCCGATCTAGGGTTCTTTTTGGAGGTTTTTGTATTTATAAGAAATTTTGGCGTCGGTCTCACATGAAGGGGGTGCCCAAGGTGACCACAAGCCTGGAGCCCCCTCCCAGGGGGTAGGGCGTTCCTAGAGGGCTTGTGGACTCCTTGTCCACTTCTTGGCCCAGCTCTTGTGCCTTGGAGGTCTCTTTTGGTCCATAAAAAATCACAGTAAATTTTCAGCCCATTCCGAGAACTTTTACTTCTACACAAAAATGACACCACAGTAGTTTTGCTGAAAACAATCTCAGTCCGGGTTAGTTCTAATAAAATCATTCTAAAACCATATAAAATTGTTGTAAACATGGCATGAATACTTCATAAATTATAGATACGTAGGAGACATATCACAATTCCATAGCACAAAAAATTTAAGTGAAGCACATAGAGCAATTCTAACAAATCATAGCATCATCATGGCTTTCTCAAATAGGTATGTCCAGCAAGGATGATTGTAACAAACTAAAAACCAAAACCAGCAAAGACTCATATAGTACAAGATGTTCCAAGCAAAACTCATGATATGTGATGAATAAAAATATAGCTCCAAGTAAAAATTAGCGATGGTTGTTAGAAGAAAGAGGGGATGCTTTCCGGGGCATCCCCAAGCTTAGTTGCTTTGTTATCCTAGAATATTATCTTGGGGTGCCATGGGCAACCCCAATCTTAGGCTCTTTTCACTCTTTATTCCTTCATCCATCATGATCTCACCCAAAACATGAAAACTTCAATCAAACAAAACTCAACAAAACCTTCCTGAGATCTGTTAGTATAATAACGCAAATCACCACTTAAGTATTGTTGCAAACCCATTCATATTTTCTTATTGCATTATAACTATTATATTTGAACTTTAGCATGGCTTATACTCCCCGATACAATCCATAGATTCATCAAAATAAGCACACAATGTAACGAAAATTGAATCTATCAAAAACACAACAGTCTGTAGTAATCTGGATTTGACCATACTTCTGTAACTCCAAAAATTCTGAAAACTTAGGACAACATAGGAAATTTGTATACAATCTTCTGTAAAACATACAAAATTTTTCGTCATTTATGTGTTTTTTAACAATTCACCTACTAGATGCAAAAGTTTCTGTTTTTCAACAGGATCAAATCAACTATCACCCAACATGATCCTAAAGGTTTTACTTGGCAGAAACACTAATTAAACATAAAAACACAATCATAACAGTAGAATAATTTTGTGAACACACAAAAATAGAAACAAAAATAGAAAAATATTTTATTCATTGGGTTGCCTCCCAACAAGCACTATCATTTTATGCCCCTAGCTAGGCATAATGCATAGATTCATGTATTGTCATCTTTAGTTTTTGCCCCATAGGTTGCCCTCATGATTGATTCATATGGTAGCTTAATTATTGTTCTAGGAAAGTGTTCCATACCCCTTCTCAGTGGAAATTGAAATTTAATATTACCTTCTTTCATATCGATCATGACACCTATAGTTCAAAAAATGGTCTACCAAGTATGATGGGACAAGACAGATTGCAATCAATATCAAGAAAAATAAAACCTATGGGCACATAATTCCTATTTGCAAGAATAAGAACATCATTAATCCTCCCTAAAGGTTTTTTAATAGTGGAATCCGCCAAGTGCAAAATTAAGAGAACATTCTTCCAACTTGGTAAAACCTAGAAAATCACAAAGAGATTTCGGAATTGTGGAAACACTAGCACCTAAATTACATAAAGCAAAGTGCTACCTCTTGAGCACTGTGTTGGTTTTCCCCGAAGAGGAAGGGATGATGCAACAAAGTAGCGTAAGTATTTCCCTCGGTTTTTGAGAACCAAGGTATCAATCTAGTAGGAGGCTACGCGTTAGTCCCTCGTACCTGCACAAAACAAATAAATCATGGCAACCAATGCAAAAAGGGGTTGTCAATCCCTATAAGGCCACTTACGAGAGTGAGATCTGATAGATATGATAAAGATAATATTTTTGATATTTTTGTGATAAAGATGCAAAGTAAAATAAAGGCAAAGTAAATAACAAAGGAAATAACTAAGTAGTAGGAGATCAATATGATAAAGATAGACCCGGGGGGCATAGGTTTAACGAGTGGCTTCTCTCAAGAGCATAAGTATTCTACGGTGGGTGAACAAATTACTGTTGAGCAATTGACATAATTGAGCATAGTTATGAGAATATCTAGGTATGATGATGTATATAGGCATCACGTCCGAGACAAGTAAACCGACTCCTGCCTGCATCTACTACTATTACTCCACTCATCGACCGCTATCCAGCATGCATCTAGAGTATTAAGTTAAAAACAGAGTAACGCCTTAAGCAAGATGACATGATGTAGAGGGATAGACTCATGCAATATGAAGAAAACCCCATCTTGTTATCCTCGATGACAACAATACAATACGTGCCTTGCTGCCCCTACTGTCACTTGGAAAGGACACCGCAAGATTGAACCCAAAGCTAAGCACTTCTCCCATTGCAAGAAAGATCAATCTAGTAGGCCAAACCAAACTGATAATTCGAAGAGACTTGCAAAGATAACCAATTACACATAAAAGAATTCAGAGAAGTTTCAAATATTATTCATAGATAGACTTGATCATAAACCCACAATTCATCGTTCTCAACAAACACACCGCAAAAAGAAGATTACATGGAATAGTTCTCCACAAGAGAGGGGGAGAACGTTGTATTGAGATCCAAAAGGAGAGAAGAAGCCATCTAGATACTAACTATGGACCCGTAGGTCTGAGGTAAACTACTCACATTTCATCGGAGAGGCTATGGTGTTGATGTAGAAGCCCTCCGTGATCGATGCCCCCTCCGGCGGAGCTCCGGAACAGGCCCCAAGATGGGATCTCGTGGATACAGAAAGTTACGGCGGTGAAATTAGAGTTTTGGTTCCATATCTGATCGTTTGGGGGTACGTAGGTATATATAGGAGGAAGGAGTACGTCGGTGGAGCAACAGGGGCCCCACGAGGGTGGAGGGCGCGCCTGGGGTGGGGGGGGGTAGGCGCGCCCCCCTACCTACTGGCCTCCTGTTTCTTTTCTTGAGGTAGGATCCAAGTCTCCCAGATCATAATCTTCCTAAAAATCACGTTCCCGAAGGTTTCATTCCCTTTGGACTCCGTTTGATATTCCTTTTCTTTGAAACCCTAAAACAGGCAAAAAACAGCAATTCTGGGCTGGGCCTCCGGTAAATAGGTTAGTCCCAAAAATAATATAAAAGTGGATAATAAAGCTCAATAATGTCCAAAACATTAGATAATATAGCATGGAGCAATCAAAAAGTATAGATACGTTGGAGACGTATCAAGCATCCCCATGCTTAATTCCTACTCGTCCTCGAGTAGGTAAATGATAAAAACAAATTTTTTGATGCGGAGTGCTACTTGGCATAATTTTAATTTAATTCTTCTTAATTGTGGTATGAATATTCAGATCCGAAAGATTCAAGACAAAAGTTCATATTGGCATAAAAATAATAATACTTCAAGCATACTAACAAAGCAATTATGTCTTCGCAAAGTAACATGGCCAATGAAAGTTATCCCTACAAAATCATATAGTCTGGATATGCTCCATCTTCACCACACAAAAAATTTAAATCATGCACAACCCCGATGACAGACCAAGCAATTGTTTCATACTCTTGACATTCTCAAAACCTTTTCAATCTTCATGCAATACATGAGCGTGAGCCATGGACATAGCACTATAGGTGGAATAGAATGGTGGTTGTGGAGAAGACAAAAAGGGAGAAGATAGTCTCACATCAACTAGGCGTATCAACGGGCTATGGAGATGCCCATCAATAGATATCAATGTGAGTGAGTAGGGATTGCCATGCAACGGATGCACTAGAGCTATAAGTATATGAAAGCTCAAAAAGAAACTAAGTGGGTGTGCATCGAACTTGCTTTCTCATGAAGACCTAGGGCATTTTGAGGAAGCCCATCATTGGAATATACAAGCCAAGTTATATAATGAAAAATTCCCACTAGTATATGAAAGTGATAACATGAGAGACTCTCTACTATGAAGATCATGGTGCTACTTTGAAGCACGAGTGTGGTAAAATGATAGTAGCATTGCCCCTTCTCTCTTTTTCTCTCATTTTTTTATTTGGGCCTTTTCTCCTTTTTTTATGGCCTCTTTTCTTTTTTTTTCGTCCGGAGTCTCATCCCGACTTGTGGGGGAATCATAGTCTCCATCATCCTTTCCTCACTAGGACAATAGTAACGCCCTTGATGCGGCTATATCTCCCACGTGTCGAAGCACGACTTAGAGGCATAACCGCATTGAAAGCAATGTCGCAAGTGAGGTAATCTTCACACAACCCATGTAATACATAAGGGAAAGAGATACATAGTTGGCTTACAATTGCCACTTCACACAATTACATGAATAAAGCATTACATCATCCAGATACAATCAAGGTCTGACTACGGAACCAAAATAAAAGAAGACTACCCCAAAAGCTACACAGATCCCTGATCGTCCCGACTAGGCTCCACTACTGATCAACTAGAACGAAACAACATAAAGGACAAGATCTTCATCGAGCTCCTCCTTGAGCTTGGTTGCATCATCTGTACGGTATCGTCGGTACCTGCAAGCTGGTTTTGGAAGTATCTGTGAGTCACGGGGACTCGGCAATCTCACACCCTCGCGATCAAGACTATTTAAGCTTATAGGTAGGGTAAAAGGTATGAGGTGGAGCTGCAGCAAGCGACTAGCATATATGGTGGCTAACCTATTCGCAAAAGAGAGCGAGAAGAGAAGGCAAAAGCACGGTCGAGAATCTATGATCAAGAAGTGATCCTAGAGCAACCTACGTCAAGCATAACTCCAACACCGTGTTCACTTCCCGGACTCTGTTAAGAAGAGACCATCACGGTTACACACGTGGTTGATGTATTTTAATTAAGGTCAACTTCAGGTTTTCTACAACCAGACATTAACAAATTCCCATCTGCCCATAACCGCGGGCACGGCTTTCGAAAGTGTAAATCCCTGCAGGGGAGTCCCAACTTGGCCCATCACAAGCTCTCACGGTCAACGAAGGATATTCCTTCTCCCGAGACATTCCGATCAGACTCGGCATCCCGGTTACAAGACATCCTCGACAATGGTAAAACAAGTCCAGCAACACCGCCCAAATGTGCTGACAAATCCCGATAGGAGCTGCACATATCTCTTTCTCAGGGCACACTCAGATGAGACATCCTATGAGTAAAACCAACCCTCAAGTTGCCCCGAGGTGGCCCCGCAGTCTACTCGCTCGGACCAACACTTAGAGGAGCATTGGCCCAGGGGGGTTTAAATAAAGATGACCCTTGGGCTCCGGAAACCCAAGGGAAAGATAGGCTAGGTGGCAAATGGTAAAACCAAGGTTGGGCATTGCTGGAGGAGTTTTATTCAAGGCGAACTGTCAAGGGGTTCCCATTATAACCCAACCATGTAAGGAACGCAAAATCCGGTAACATAACACCGATATGATGGAAACTGGGGCGGCAAGAGTGGAACAAAACACTAGGCAAAAGGCCAAGCCTTCCACCCTTTACCAAGTATATAGATGCATTAAGATAAACAATATAATAAGGTGATATCCCAACAATAAACAATGTTCCAACATGGAACGATCTCCGATCTTCACCTGCAACTAGCAACGCTATAAGAGGGGCTGAGCAAAGCGGTAACATAGCCAATCAACGGTTTGCTAGGACATGGTGGTTAGAGGCTTGGCTTAACAATATGGGAGGCATGATAAGAAAGTGGTAGGTATCGTAGCATAGGCATAGCAAAAGAGCGAGCAACTAGCAAGCAAAGATAGAAGTGATTTCGAGGGTATGGTCATCTTGCCTGAGATCCCGCAAGGAAGAAGAACGAGTCCATGAAGAAGACAAACGGACGTAGTTGAATGGTTCCTCACAAACGCGACGTTATCGGAACCAACCCGAAGAAGCAAACACCGGAAAGAAGCACACACCATAGTAAACAACCAACACATGAACATGGTATGATATGCGGGATGCGGTATGCGATGCATATGCATGATTTGCAAAGTAATGATTGAACCTGGACTCAATTTGGAAATCCAAGAGTGCCACTAGAAAGGTGAGGTTATTTCAGTTGAAATCGATATAAAGATCACCGGAATCGGATGCACGGTTTGGAAATGGCAAGCAAAACAAATATGGCACCTGTCTGCGATTAACAACAAGTAGCCATCTAAATGCATCAAGATAAATATGCTATAGAACTCAAACATGGAAACAAAATACATGGCAGGGATCCACTCATGAATCTGACAAAAGATGAACACTGAGCTACGGCTAATTCATCCATTAACAGGTTCAAACAAGCATGCCAAAAGTGCAAATGATAACAGGTTTCAGACTTAGTGAAATTAACACAAGTCTGGAATTTATCATCAGGAAGCACACTTTAGAGCATGAAAACTACATGCTACAGGAACATATCATGGCGAAGCAAGGCATAGAATGAAGCTACTCAAAGCACTTAACAAAAGTCCCTTAGTAACCTTGAGCCAAAAAGGATCGGAAAGTACAATTGCAAGCATGTGAACATGCCAAAAACATAAACAGATTCAGACTTGGTGAAAAACTGGAGCATGGCAAAACAGTTAGGCATGTTTACGAGCTTGATGCACTCACTACAGAGCATGGCATGACAAAATAAGCATACACCCGTCAAGAATACATAGCATAGAAGCTATACATGGCAAGAACAACAACATAGCATGCACGGATCAATAGGAACATCCTCGGCAAAATCGCTAAACATGTCAACAATCTGCCAGGATTCATTTTATAGCAAAAGTAGAGCTCAATTGACTCAAGCTAGGGTGCTCCATAAATTCATACAAAGACATTGATGTATAGAGCACCACAATGTTAACAAAACACCCTTACTGATCATCCTCAAAAGAGGCACAGATCACTAGGAAACAACATGAACATATGGCATAACGACAAAATCAGGACAAGGACTTAGTAAAATTCTAAGTCCCTGAAATCAGCATTACCGATTACGCTACTTTGCAAGCTTGTGCTAGTCACCACACATATCACAAAATACATGGTAAGCACCTCTGTAAATATGGCATGGCATATAACAAAACACATGTAGAGCTCAGGATCATATCATGCACACATTAATCATGGCAAAAATGACAAAAAGCCATTTGCTGAAACAGATCTGACAAATTCATCACCTAACCCTCTTCCAACAGCATTTCAGGCATCAAGATGAGCTCAAATGAAAATTATGCAATGAGATGAAATGATGTACTCGTCGAGACGAACATTTTGATATGCTACACGCACGAATCGAATCTACGATGAGAGAGATATAGCATGCCAAAGTTTGCATAAAATTAGGGTTTGAGGGGAAGAAGTCAACCGAGAGGTTTGACCAGATCTGGATCCAGGGCACGCGGATCGAGATGGTGGCGGATCTCGCCGGAACAGTGGCTGTCGGTGCCTTGAGTTCGCCGGAGAAGAGGGACCGGCAAGGGGGAGGTGCGCCGGTGACGGGGAGGCCAGACGGCGGGTCGGCGTGGTGGCCGCGGTGCCTCGGGCGGCGCGGCAACCGAGGCGGCGGTGGTGGCCGGC